>NW_022991046.1:545664-644090 GCF_902827175.1 Gymnodraco acuticeps
CTTTTGTAATATGGTCCTTGAGTATTTTACTTACTAGTTTTTTTCCCTCTGTATGTGTATAAAGTATCGTCTGCAGAAGTGTGATCATAGGTCCTGGATGGATATCCTCGTGGATTCATCTTCCTATTATACACACACTGCATTTCCAAACATTGGACTACCTATGTTGCAAATGTATTCTTTTCAATTTACACACGGCATCTATTGCACGTCTGTCCGTCCTGGGAGAGGGATCCCTCCTCTGTTGCTCTCCCTGAGGTTTCTCCCATTTTTCCCTTTAAACTGTGGGTTTTCTTCGGAAGTTTTTCCTTGTACGATGTGAGGGTCTAAGGACAGAGGGTGTCGTATTGTCATACTGATATTTTGTACAAACTGTGAAGACCACTGAGACAAATGTAACATTTGTGATATTGGGCTATATAAATAAACATTGATTGATTGATTTGATTGTTGCTCAAGTTACAGCATTTGAAACTATGTTTTGCAGTTTTCCTGACCCAGAATCTGGGTTTAAGTCTATTTTCGCCCTCTCTCTTTTCCCGTGGATTTTGTATACAACAACACAAACAAATATGAATTACACTTTGCACTTGGTGATACATATTGGCAGTGAAGGCATTTGACATTCCTGCCCTCCCCCAATAAACACGTTTTTTTATTATTTATAAAAATTAAAAAATATATATATATTTTTTTAATTATAAATAAACTGTGAACTTTTATGCTACGATGTATGTGATGTCAGAACTAAAAAAAAATCGCAGGCGCCAGGCTACGTCAAATAAATGCATGTGTCTGTTGTGATTTGTGATTCGTCCCCATTTAGACCAATCACAGCGTCACACTCTGCCGCCTATTCTGGATTTGTTTATTGTGCATTCTGTAGACTCCCATTTCTGTTTGAATTACAAAATGGACATCAAAAATTGGCTTAAAAGGTCTAAGGATTTATTAAAACGAAATAGCGATGAAAGAACTGCAGCCGATGGTGCTGCTGGCGACCCTGCACCTGCCGTTGCAGCAGCACGCCTTAATGTCACAAGCTTGACCTCGGCAAACCCCGGGGCTGAGTTAGCGATGATCTGGGGTTAATAAACCCAAGCAGGTGAAGCTGGATCGTTATCCAGGGAGATTGTTTTCAGGAAAGAAGCGCACTTGTGCCGCTGCATGGAACAACAGACTGGTCTGTTGAAGATTTGTTAAAGCAGACGCAGCCTTTTGTCTTCATCTGATGCGGCTTTTACTGTCAAAGGTTTTTGCGACCGGAAACACGCATTACAGACTGATAAAGGACTGCTAAGGCATGCCGCATCAAAAGAACACATTTCATGTGAGAGTTTGTGGAGAGAGAGACAGATACGAGAGGAAAGAAATAAGGAAATTAGTACTTTGGTGCAGATCAGCTGCACGGAGCCGTTATTACGTGTCAGCTGTCGTTGATATTATAGCTTTTTTAGCTGTCAACCAACTCCCTCTCAGAGGTGACTCGATTCACTCCACAAAATAAACCATGCCCAAGGCGAGCTAAACAGCTCATCGTCTCCGTCTCTACTATATCTCTCCGAGTGCAGCGATGAGGAAGCTGCCATCCGTAACCAGTGTGCCTTGCTCGTGATTTACCAGTGTGTGTGCTGCCACGCACACCATGTTTCAAAGTGGTTGCTAGTTGCCCTTTATTTGTGTATGTTTGCGATAAGTGTGCGTCTTTACGCAATGCTGTTGGCCTTGCTGTTTGATATATATTGTGCCGCAGCAAGTGACGGTTTTGTGTGCCCTCCCATGAAAATCATATGCCCTCCCTTTAGATTTGTTCTGGCGCCGGGTCTGGCTTCACTGCCAGTACGGAAGAAGGGAAGAATTACAACAAAAGTGACAAAAGTTGCACGAGTATTATATTAAAATAGTTTAATCCAAGCCTATTTTCGAAGCACAGAGGGAGTACCGTAGAGTCAGAAATAGGGAGGGAGAAAGAGAAGAAGAAGAGGGGGGCACCCTGCCCTAGATATTCGCCTGTAAGCTGCTCAAAATGCAAACATGGCAACTGGCCGTGCGAGAGAGAGGAGATGAGAGAGGAGCTGAGAGATGGGCAGAGGAAAAAAAGAACGAGGGACAGAAAGTCAAGCCAGAGAAAGGATTAGTGATCAAAGACAGCCACCGGCCATCCTGAAAGCCCCCGACACACACAAACACATTCATAGAGAGAGAGAGAGAGGGGGGAGATTAGAGTTTCTTTCCATGGGGTTAATCATTTACCTTCCTCCTTCCCAGCAGCACCTTGGCTGTGAGAACGAGCACTTTATGCATAAATCCATTTGCATTAGCCGTAGTGTAAATGTTAAGAGGGCAAACACACTCGCACAGCCATTGATTTAGTACAGCGCTGTAATGAGAATATAGGCCATGTCTAACTTTCAAATTGGTTTTATAGCCTTTCTCACGGAGAAGCGTTTCGGGGGAAGTTAAAAAACACTATCTACATCTTCCTGCTGCAGAAATGTCCGAGGTAGAAACTAGACTTCTGGAATGTTTTTTAATTCCTTCTCCTGTCTCTTCCTCTCAGACGAGTCGTCGATGAGGAGATAAACAACGTGCCGGAGATACCAATTAGACTTTCATACGGCTGCACAACAATCCTCCGCTTCCCAGAGGAGCGCCGGGGGGGGGGGGGGGGAAGAAAGCGAGCGAAGGAAGGAAGGGAAGGAAGGAAGGAAGGGAAGGAAAGGAAGGAAGGAAGAAGGAAGGAAGAAGGAAAGGAAGGAAGGAAAGGAAGGAAGGAAGGAAGGAAGGAAGGGGACTTTTGCTGCAAGGAGGAGAGAAGAAGACAACTTTGCAAGAGTCTTTGTCTGACTGTTTTTATTTGTTTCTTTTGGGTCCCCTGAAAGGCGCTATATAAATGTACGTTATTATTATTATTATTATTATTATTATTAAGAGCTCACATCTAACCAGGGAATCCTCCTTCTCAATATCCCCGTGCAAAGACACACACATAAATACACACATCTCCCCTGTCAGAGGCTTGACCTCCACTCGCTGAACTCGCTCCTGCGTATTCCTTCGCCCTCCCACCGGCTGACCTGATTGGCTAATGACAGCTCATTTATCTTCATGCAGCACCTGCCGTGTCTAGTGCTAGACACACACACACACACACACACACACACACACACACACACACACACACACACACACACACACACACACACACACACACACACACACACACATGCTGTATATCCTGCTAGACTAAGTGTGTGCACGCCAGCGTTGCCCTTGCTGCAACAGCTTGCATACATTGGTTCACCTCTGGGAAATGAAGGAGGGAGGAGGAGGAGGAGGAGGAGGAGGAGGAGGAGGAGGAGGAGGAGGAGGAGGAGGAGGAGGGGAGGAGGAGGAGGAGGAGGAGGAGGAGGAGGAGGATAATGATAAAGGGGTAGGAGAGAGGGTAAGAAGGGAATAGCGGGAACAAGGAAACAGGTTGTAATACAGAAACCATTAATTATCAAGCAGGCTGAAGAAGTGAGGCCAAAAGGACGAGACGAAGAACTGTGTAGAGGCCATATACTGTAATACCAGCATCCATCAATAACAAATTACAATTGTATATGGACATAATATTTGTCCCTTTAAAAAAAAATCCACTTTACATTTCAAACATGAAGTCATTCGGCTTTTAATTAACATTTACATAATAATAGTGTTGGCCTATAAACTAATGCTATCACTGAATATAAGTTAAAATCTCTCCTTTAAATGTAAACACTCCTAAATAGGTCATATGTATTTGTAATGACCCATATCATCATTTACAACGACACTTTGGTTTGATATTTGCAGCCATTGGGTCTATCTTTTATGATTACTTTGTTCTCATCTAAGTTGCGCTCCAGACCAAAATGCATATGCATAATTTTTCGGAGTTAGCAGGTTATGCGAGTGTATAATAATAACGGTCAATGGCGCCCCAGTTGGAGCGGAGACGTCAGCTGCTGTTTATTCCATTCCTGCGTCCAAAGTCAAGTTGCTAGCGGCTGTTGAGCATTTGCCACGCACATTTCCTTTCTGTTTTGTGCACTTATATTGCACCTCTGCTATCTTTCCATCTCTTACCGCTTACCGGAAGTCAGATCGCGGAGGAAATAGTTCCAGCAGAGGGCCCCAAAACGTCCCTTTTCCTGGCCACATCAACCAGCTCTGACTTAGGGATTCAAAGGTGCTCCAAGGCCAGGTTGTCACGACCTGTGTCTGCTCTTACTGGGTGTTTCTCAATGTCGAGGAAGGATGCTCCAGAGCCACTATTTCAAGCATGCTAGTACTGTTCCAATGTCCAGCATACTTGGAATTCTACCGAGCCCGGCGTACTTCGTTTGGAGAAATGTCGAGGCTGCACATGTGTAGACTCCGCGGTCTTAAAATCCCCACAATGCTTTGCGCACGGACCAATTTCCCCAAATCTGTGGCGGAAAATGTAAGGCGGGGCCTCTCATATGAGCACACTTGCTCGCCTGTTCCACTCTTCGTTTTCCGAATGCCAGGAAGTATTCTTGCCTCGCTTCTGAAGCAAGACGCTCGGAAGACATGTGCTACCTAGCAAGCGTACTCGACATTGAGAAACACCCCATGTCTCTCTGTGTTTTCCTCCTGTCTGATGACCTGATTGTGTTCACCTGGTGCTTCTGTGTTTTTCCTCCTTCCCCATCTGTGTCTTGTCTTGGTGATCACTCTTGCTGGTATTTCAATTCTGTTAGTCTTTCAGTTGTTGGGAGATCCTTGTGGAAGTTGAATGTGTTCACGAGGGAGAGAGTTCTGCTCTATATGTTAAAGCCTTGAAATAAAGGTATCTTCGGTTAAACCCACTATCTGTCCTGCATTTGGGTCCTGCCTGATTTTCCCTCACCCTGACGCAGGTGGAGATATAATCCCTCCACCTGGTTCTGGGTTTGCACCACAGTCTCCTTCCAGATGGACAATCCCTGAAAAAACATCTCTAGGCCACGAAATGTGAAGTTTGGGGCCCTCTGCTGGAACTGTTTCCTCCGCGACCCGACTTCTGGTAAGCGTTTTGAAGATGGAAGGATAGCATCGGTGCAATATAAGTGCACAAACAGGAAAACAAATGTCGCCCAGGTGGAAGGGGTGGGAATCACCAGGCTCCCCACGTTATGATACTATCGCGATACTTAAGCCACAATACCATAGTATTGCGATGCTACGATATGCTAAGTATTGCGATACGATATATTGCAATATCGATAATATTTACATCTTGTTTTGACTAACTTCCTGCCAATCCCACTGACGTTACCCATGGCCATGACCGCACAAGAAAAAAGCTCAGCACCATAGAGGATTGAAAAATAAATTGTTACCAAAAACTTAAACTTGGATTTGCAATATGAATAGTTAGTATAATAAGTTATAACATATCGATACTTGGCATCTGTGTATCGATACAATATTGCCTCTCAAAGTATCGCGATACTATGCTGTATCGATTATTTCCCCCGACCCCTACCAGGTGGCATCCTAACCTCCCCGAACCACCTCAACTGGTTCCTTTCTTCTCCGAATCTCTCCGCGGATGGATGACTGAACTTCTCACCTTATCCCCTAACGGCCCCTACACACGGCGGCGTGCATTGTCGCTTGCCGGCGGGGGGGGGCTGAAACTCGACCAACAACCAATCACATGAATCTCTCCCGCCCCAGACACCAAGCACGCGGTTTGATTGGCTAGAGCTTTGTACGGGCATATGATTCGATTGGCTGACGCCTCCGTCGAGGCGTCAAAAGTAGAACATTGCTCTACTTTTGCAGCGAGCACCACGAGAGAAGCTACGCTTTGGCTCCCACAATGCAGTGCGGCGAATCGTGAAAGTCACCCCATTCAAAGTGAATGGGCAGAAGCGTTGAAGCGGCAACGCACGCCGCAGTGTGTAGGGGCCGTAAGAGAGTTACCAGCCACTCTCCGGAGAAAACCATTTTGGCTTCTTGTATTCGAGATCTTGTTTTTTCGGTCATGTCCCCTCCTTCTTGACCAGGTGAGAGCAGAAATGTGGGACCAGTAGGTGTTGCGCCTGGTTTTAAAAGTGGACAGATTTTGGACATGGTGATGTCACATCACTTAATTTACCTCAGATATTTTAAGCGATTTCTTAATAGCCTAGATTAATTAAGTGATAGTATTATTTATGATTCTGCATCTTCGTTTTTAATTGTCATTGCCAGTGATTGAAGCTCTACAGTGAAAATAGATAGTCTAGTTTTGTTTCTATGGTTATCCTCCCATGCTAGCTTGTGCCTATCAGCACAGCTGTCATCTGATTGGTTGGGAAACAAGGTCAAAGTTGAAGTAATTAATACTTTGAGCGCATGGAAACAACGTCAACGCAGAGTTGTTTTTACTCTGTCAGGGCTTTTTTAATGCTGACTTTATTAGAATTATCTTATCGCCTGAAATGAACCTGACAACACATTCATATGAGAGCCCTATTTTTAGGAGAGAAGACTGAATCAATGGCATCTCTTCCTACTTAAACTTGTATTAAACGCATGTTGCATCTCAAAGTGCACCCCACATACTTGCCGTCTTTTCAAAAGTAGACCAGTTTGACTTTTCTGGAGCAACCCCACCGCAGCTAATTTTATTTTTTATATAATTGATTACCGCAATCGCAAGCTTACATGTCATGCCTTACTCATCCCTATCTCCTCTTCCTCCTCCCCCTCCTCCTCCTCCTCTGCTTCCTGACTGCAGAGAGAGGAGGGTTTGCATGTATTATGTCTTCTTTTGTTCTTTGCTGTCGGCTCATTGTCAAAAAGAAAAGAGGAAGTGGGCGCTTAGTGGGGGGGGGGGCCGTGGGAAGGTAGAGGATGAGAGGGTCCTGATGTGACATCCGTCCTGACTAGAGGTAGATATTGGAGGCTTCACCCACCTCTAAAACCCTGACACCCCCCCCCCCACCTTCCTCTTTGTGCATTGTTATCTTTTATTTTCTCTCTCAAGCCAGGTGCTTATATCCAGCATTCAGCGCATCTTATCTTTCCCCCACCCGCAGATCCTGCTTATCTCTCACACCACCACCACAACCTCACACTTTGACACATGGACACACACATTCCTTCAACCTGTCTTCCCCCTCCTCCTGCTGCCTCCACATCTCCATCTTTCCCTTCCTCTGCGGGACCGCTGGAGGCAGCTGGCGGGCCGTGACCTATCCTATCACTGATCTGGAGTCAGCCCTGACACGGCAGGCAGACAGACAGACAGGCAGACAGGCAGACAGACAGACAGACAGACAGACAGACAGACAGACAGACAGACAGACAGACAGACAGACAGACAGACAGACAGACAGACAGACAGACAGACAGACAGACAGATAGACAGTGAAGCGAGGAGCTCATCAACTCCAGATCTCTATCTCAACTCCAAGGCTTAATCCGGATGCTACTGTAGCAGCCAAGAGGCGCAACAGACGGATCAATTCAGCTTAAACTCCCTGAAATCTTCTGAAAAAGTCAAGTTTCTACGAAGCTTATCCGGCACTTTATGACCTCCCCTGTTCATTTTGAGTTTTATTCTTTGGGCGACTATAAACAAAAACCTGTCTTTCATTCAGCATATTCAGGCAGCAGCCTATACACCAACACTGAAACACATGAGCACATACTAGTTTAAAAAAGCAGAAATAAAATCTGAGCTGACAGAAAACGCTCCGTTTTAGTTCAACACACACAGTTAAGCTCACACACACGATTTTATGAACATATAGGTTCACCTGCTGAATTAGAAACAGAACAAATGAAGCAAAGAAAGAGGAAACCATAGAGCAGATTCAGGCGGTAGAAATATTCACACTGAAAGTATTTTCCTACAGAACAGAACAGCTCACAGAGAAGAGAGAACATCTGATCCTTTACAACAAACACTATATAATGCTTCTTTTAGGGTTTTTGACTAACACTTGCTTGTTATCGCCAATATTTAGAACTTTAACAGTAATATAATTACGTATTTTTTTATGTAACTGTAAGGGAATCAATTAAATGTTTTGTATCCTGATTACGTAATCCCGTTACATTAATCCATTACTCCCTAAACCTGATTACGGCAATATGCTTGGAAATCTTGGAAACTGTGACGCCCCTTTTGTCCTGACGACTCCTACACCCAGCTTTGTATCCATAATAGATTAATAAAGCTTAAGTTTGTTGAAATCACGGCTTTGTAAATGTTGTCTTTGCTAACAGGGGAGTTTATTGGCTTGCTTGTCTTGGCATACATTCATTGTGTGGGGTATGGCAATGTGTCAATGTTCATACTTTGACAGAACTCAATATATATCCACTGGTACATTTGCAGCTAATCTTTTTAAAAAAAAAATTGTAGTGCCAGTGTTGTCGCTGCTGGCTGAAACAGAGTTGGGGGGAGGGGGTTTCGGAGCGAGGTTGGCGACGCTGCGTGAGCCGAGTTCTCCATCCTGATTTAGATCTATTTCTGTTCATCCTCCAACCCCGCCGGGAAATATTTAAATCTGCCATGGAATGTGTGTGTGACAACAGAGAGAGAGGGAAAAGTAGAGCTAACTCATGTGTCTCTATATATTTTGTTGCCTGGCTGTGTGAGAATTTGCATTTGGCACACGGCTTTTGGTAGCGGGGGTTTTCTCTTCTTCAGGCATGCCAATTATAAGTCACTGAAGTCAAATCAAACAGAATGTGAAAGGAGGAATATAGAGTAAGAAATAGAAAGATGGAGAAGAGGAAAAATAAAACAAAGGGGGAAGTGTTTGCAGGCTCAACGTGAACCCGCGGGGAGTAAAGACTCAAGCCGTGGTCAGTAATTCATAAGCAGAGCACGTACGGACTGAGCCAAGCTTACCCTCTGGCCACACACACACACACACACACACACACACACACACACACACACACACACACACACACACACACACACACACACACACACACACACACACACGCCACATTTTCAGCTCCATATCCATCCTCCATCCATTCAATTGGCACCGGCAGCACCTTTGACCCCGTTACCGCACGGACACACACAGAAATTCCCACACACACCACACACACACACACACACACACACACACACACACACCACACACACACACACACACACACACACACACACACACACACACACACACACACACACACACACACACACATCCTACGTTAATGTCCCCATAATTGAAAAAAGACACAACAATCTCCCACTTTAAAAAGAAACTAAATCACATCTTAAAAGTGTCTTTTTTAGATGAAAAGGTGACACACACTCACCTCAGAGTGGATCCCGGTGCTTCTGCTGCCGCTGCCGATGTAGAAAAGACCGGACTGGAACCTCCACCCTCGCACACACATGCGCGCTCACACTCGGAGGACGAGGTGTGTGCGAGGACAATGAGACTTGGTCTGGATGGAGCTGAGCGGTGGTAGTAGTAGGAGGAGGAGGAGAAGGAGGGAGGAGGGAGGAGAGGGAGGAGGGAGATGTGTGGTTGGGCGGGAAGGTAAAGAGGAAAGGGAGGGAGGGAAGGAGAGAGAGATGAATACAGCAGAAGAAGAAAAGACTGGACAAAAAACGTGAAAAGGGTCCCACTATAGCGGAGTCCCTCTTGTTCCATTTATGTGTGTGTGTGTGTGTGTGTGTCTCCTGTTCGTCTCTTGAGACTTGGCGCCCTGCCTCAAAAGCAGAAAGTGTAGCGAGAGCAGCCTTACACCTTTTCTGTGTGTGTGTGTGTGTGTGAGAGTGTGTCCTCCACTCAATCAGCTCGCCAGTGTTACACACCTCACGTCTCCTTGTCTCAGAGGCTCCTCAAGCCTCCTCTCCATCTCTCCGGGGAAATACCTCTGCTACTAATCTCTCAACCAATCCGGCTATTTCTCTTTTCTTTTAGTTTCTTCTCACTGAGCCTTGCATTATCAAACCTTTTTTTGTCTATGATTGAATCCTAAAACCTTAAGACTCAACTGTAGGGACATTTTAACATGAAACAGGAAATGAAACGTCTTGCAGTTTGTGACCAAAAATAAGATCTAAAACTATACATTTGTAACTAAGGCATTTCATGTCTGTCTCTTAGAGCTTCATTCTTGGCTAAATACCAATGACATGCTTTTTGAAGTTACATTTTTTGCCAACAACCAAAAGACCGATACACCTCTGTTCAGTACCTAACTCATCAGATCATTAAATGTGCATTCATCCGCCGCTGGAAATAGTCCCCAAAAAGCACTCTTTACTTCCTGCTTGAGCAATGTTAGATAGGTTCTCAACCTTTTAGGGAGACTTTGCTAAACTATATTGATACCTTATAACACTAGGTTTGGTGAACATTTAGTAAAAACAAGTTATTTTTTTCTTTAAAGAATACACACCAACAGCAAAGAATGACATATACAAAACAGCACAATACACATTGAGCTCCGTGTGTGTGTGTGTGTGTGTGTGTGTGTGTGTGTGTGTGTGTGTGTGTGTGTGTGTGTGTGTGTGTGTGTGTGTGTGTGTGCGCGGCTCAGCCACAGAGAAGCCAATCTCCACATCCAATTATTTGCTTCTCAAAGGCAGACAGACGGAGAGAGGGGAAGAAACAGAGCGACGCAGAGAGAGACGGAGTTACAGAGAAGAGGCTCTTTGAGGGTCTGCTTTGGGGGGAATTAATTAGAATGAAAAGAACCGGAGAGAGAATAGTCCTCTTCTCCGCTCCGAGTCCGGAGAACAGTTTGTCAAAAATCCCCAAAACAGAGCCTGTGGACACAACTCAGCAGAGAGAAGGAGATCAAAAGGGACAGAAGAGCCGAAGTTGTTAGAAAATGAGTGTTATGTATGGTTTTTCTTTCAGTGTTGTGTCTCCGTACCCTCCTGAGGCGAGCGCTGGTTGTCCTTCCTTCTCCTTTTGATCTTCTTTCAGTCGTCCTTTCTTCCTCCGCTTTCCCTTCGCCGTCCGGGATATTCCATCAAAGAAGAGTCAAGGTGGATGGAGGCATCGCTGAGCTGCAAACACACTCCAGCTTTCAACTCTTTTCCCTCCGTTTTCTCTTCTTACTTTTGTCGGTCGGAGCATTTTTCTTTTCTTTTCTTCCCGGTAGCGGTGACACAGAGCGTAGGGGGGATGGAGAGGAAGACTTAGGGTGAGCAACAAAAAAAAGGAGGGAAAAGAACAAGCGTAGGGGTAGATGGAGAGGAGAGCGGGAAATGACGGGAAGAGGCAGGTGGATGTATGGGTAGTGACACATCGCGGAGGTGTGAGTGTGTGTGAGTGTGTCAGAGCACGGGGGCCGTCCTTCCAGCCGACACACCACCAACGAGGAAGAGGTAGAGGAGGAATGGATGAGGGGAGTAGATAGAGCAAAAGCATGCCTCCTCATCCCTGGCTTACACACACATTCTCACACACACACACACACACACACACACACACACACACACACACACACACACACACACACACACACACACACACTTCATCCTTCATTATCATTCACTGGATTTCTCCATGACACGCATGGCTAACCTACTCACGGAGACGGACCCTGAACTGAATCCTAATGGAGGAGAGGAGGAGGAGGGTGTCTACGTCTATTGTTCCCCGTCCAATGTGTGTGACCAAAACTGAGTGTTTGGGTCTTTCCAGCGTGCGCACGTACACCCAAATACGAGCATGTGAGTTTTTTTCTGGTGGTAAAGTAACTGAAACAAATGCGTCTGTTTCTAAAGAAAGCTCCGTTTCTATATTAAGACTCAAACTACAAATAAATCGAAAAGACGAGATCTCGCAATGATTCCGTTTTCCCTGAAAGACTCCTCTGCAGAAGTAGTTCAAGTGTCTGGAATAGAATTTAGATCGTTATGACACATAAGGTCACATCCGACTCAAATTATTTATTTCCGCGGATTCGTCTCGATAACTTGTTGTGGACATTTTGAGGTTTTGGTTGATTGTAAAAAAACAGTCTTGGCTTTTTTTCTTTTTTTTCTTGAACTTTTCTCCTCGTCGTCGTAGCTAGTTGGCAATGGTGGTCCTGAGGTGGGGCAAGGGGTACAGTGTCCCCAAAATATTAAGCCTGGATCGCACTCTTTGAATAACTTTGGCTAAGAAATCCACTGCAAACTTTAAAGACCTTTTCTCATAATTGTCTCCTGATAACAGTCACCATGTCATGTGACACATGTTGCTGTGTTTGTTAGAACTAAAACAATAAGGATATCAATAGAAAGCTACGAATTGCCTCTTTCCAACAGGGTATACAACTCACAATATGCTTTAGAGTAAAAGTGACTTTGATAGAGCAAGTCACAAATACAGAAGTACACCGAGTAGAGATGTCCCGATCCGATCACGTGATCGGGGATCGGAGCCGATCACGTGATTTTCAAAAGATCGGAATCGGGAGAAAAAAATCGGGGATCTGGAATTTTTTTTTTTTATAAAATATTTTTATTATTTTATTTAATGTTATAAAACAAAAATGACCATGTTCACGTCTTAAAATCATCCTGAGGACTTAGTTTTGGTTTAAAATTACACAACATCATGTATGTGCTGCTTCTCTTGGGCTGTTTTCAGACCTGGTTGCTATGTCTCTCAAATCTGGCAACAGAGTGGGCGCAGTGTCTAATAGTAGCAGCAAGCTAACGAGAGGCTACGTTCAGCTGGTGACTCGGGAGTCAGGACAGAGAAAATGTCAGGAGTTTGGAAGTATTATAAAATTGAAAGCGAAGGCAGTGTAACAGCCAGATGCAATGTTTGCAAGGTGGAGGTTCCGCGTGGTGGAAAGAACAGAGCTACGTTCAACACGACCAATCTAATACGCCACCTGAGAAACAAACACCAACAACACGACGAGTACACAGCGGCCACTCAGGGAACTGCACTGACACAACCGACACTTTCAGAGGCTTTCAAAAGGAAAGAGAAACTGCCCCAGAACAGTGAAAAGGCCAAAAGAATAACAGCCAAGATAGCTGAATTCATCGCGTTGGATGAACAGCCGTTATCCGTTACCTTTTTTGTCTCTTAATGCATTGCATAAAGATCGGATCGGGAAAAATCGGTATCGGCAGATTGCCAAAATCAAATGATCGGAATCGGATCGGGAGCAAAAAAGGTGATCGGGACATCCCTAACACCGAGGAGCTGATTGGCCTATCTTGTTAGTAAATAATACAGCTGGCCTGGGACCGTCCAAAGTTTCCAAGGCACATTCAATGCCGTTTTCCGTTCATCCACCTAATGTCCTCTGACTTTCCATCCTTTCCTCCATCTCCTGACAGTCCTATCCATCCAAACCCCAAAAATTACACTTTCCCTCAGCAGCCCTACTATTAACGACCTGCCCTTTCCCACACACTCCTTAACAGTTTGTCAAAGTGGCCATGTCAAGGTCACGATGACCACACACGGAGCCGGCCCGACCCATTAAGCGACATAAGCGACCGCTTAGGGCCCCGCAGCCACTAAGGGGCCGCCTAGCAACACAAAAAAATAAAAAATCTCAGCACACCGTCGCTGTGATAAGTATGTTTAATTAATTGTGTTAATATGCCTAGATTGCCTACTCTCAAAGTCATGTATTATATTATTGAGTCAATAATATAATATATTAACCGTGCTACCTGAACCTCATCATGACACAAGAGAGGACGGCAGGAATGTAATTTCCCGTGTTCAGTGAATGCACCAGAGGCAAGACACCAGACAACCAGAGAGTTGAATGGAAATAAACATCTGTCTTATTGGCTGACAGGTGCCTATATGTGAGTTGTGACAATGTTTAAAATAAACTGTCAGTCGGACTGAGAGTTTTTGAGGATGGACATAAGAAAACATTTACTTAAAAAAGACGACAATTCTCAAGTGGTGGCTCACACAACAACCCCAGAGCCACCACTTGAGCCAGGTGAACAAGGTATGTAAATGTCAGTAAACTTCCAAGTTATGCGAACATGTAAGCAAAGCATAAATTACAGCTACGTTGACGTTACTTTGAATCGCGGGGGTAAGCTAAACCGTTAGCAAGTAGCTATAGCTAGCCAGATATATTAAATAAACACTTTTTCATACAATCTAAATGTAATGTTTTTTAGCGTTACCTGGTGATTTCAAAGAAAGCTCTCTGGGAAATGTTGACATACTGTTCGACATGAAGCTAGAAGCTGCCTTGCAGTACACAGTTGATCCGGAGTCCTGTCAGTTAAAGTGTTTCATAGTTAGCTTAGCTAAGCATCAACCTAGCACTGAAATATATGGATGTTATGTGACATTATTTCTGAGAAAAAGTCAGCTGAAATGGTGGCATAGTTGCCACTGCTTTACGTGTCGACAGCATGTTTGAACGTATTAGCAGCAGTAAATGTGGCTGTTTGGCCACTGACGTTGCCATAACAACACCTGAATTTAAATGTGCAACCTCTTTTTGTGACAGATTTTTGCAAGAAATTATAATTCTTCAGAATGATATTCCTATTGACAGCTAGTTTCTATGTGAACATTATGAGATGGACCGCCAGAGAGAATACATGAAAAACAGTTATGAAATACTATATGACAAAACAAGAATACAGTTTAAGTGTTTTGTAAAATATCCATAAAGAAAAATCTGTTTACAGTTCTGTTTCAAATGGCTGTTGAGAGATGTATCCATAAATCTCTTAATTTTGCTCTCAAAGTGCACCAGATTAATGCTTTTAACTTCAATATTTAAAAAAAATCTTCCCGAGGGAGCTTGCCCCCGGACCCCCCTAGTGGAGGTTAGGTCCACGGGGCTTACATGCTTATTTATACAATATGTGTGCTTATGCTAACATCATAAGACAAAAGTTGGTTCCGTGTTGTGTGTAGTGAGAACGCGCTAGAGTGAGGGGGGCCCCCAAGCCAAAGCTCGCTTAGGGCCCCTAATAGTCTAGGGCCGGCCCTGACCACACATAACACATGATTGCAGATATCTCAATAGTGCATATGCTCATGATGACAATGTTAAAAAATGAAGACATCTTGGACAGACAGGGATGTAAACCTGCAACTCCACCGTATGGCTTGGGCATACGAACATCATTTTCTTTCTAGTTTTTTCATGAAAGTTGCTCAGTGGTTGCATGAAGCCAAAAAGGCTTTAAAATATCTGGGCCCTAAGAGAATGCACACTCGAGTTTTCCTTAAGCCCCGCCTCCAATCCCGGCGTCACGTCCGATCTTGGCTCAGTCAAATAAATGGGAAAATGACTGGATTTGACTTTTACAAACATTTGGACCCTATCGATTTAAATAAGGACAATAACAATGGTTTGTACTGGGTAGTTGATTTAGTTCAAACAAAGGTAAAAGCTGATTTAGAGACATCTCTTTCCCAATATATGTCAATGGAGTAAAAGTATTTGTTGGCCAAATGATGTAATGGACTGACATAGAAGATGTAGTACCACCGTTTGGCCACTATATGTGCTTCTACATTTGGCGCACTTCCTGGGGTCTTCATGTTCGTACCAAGCGGCAAACTCTGGGGAACAGCCGGGAAGCCAATACGGAAGTGCCACACACTGCAGTTCATACATGGGCCGCTAGGGACTGGCTGCAGAAAGGAGCAATTTCCATAGACCCCCATGTTAAAATGCCCAACTTTACAGCAGAAAAAAACATGTTTCTACCCATGGATGCAATACATATGATTATCGATATAGTTAGATTCCACCTTCATGATTATGAATCTGTGAGTGAATTGTTTTCTAACACGACCCTTTTATTTATATTAGGTCTTAAAGTTTTTTGCATAAATTAGGGCGTGGTCACGTTGATGGACAGATACGTGCCTCACTGTCAGCTAACAGCAACTTGTCCACTCTGCTAGGCTACAACCATAGAGGCTACAACGTTAGTTAGTCATAGTACTGTACTTGACTCTTTAGCCGTGTTCGTGGTGATTGTGCCTTTTAGGGAATATTGTTACAAATACCAGACAATTAAAATGTCGTGCTGTGCGCTTGAATGTACTAACAGAACTTCCAAGAAGTCTAAAATGATAATATTATACATGTTAACCCCGTTCGCAGGTGTTTGTGTGCTTGGTAGCTTAGCTTGTTACTTATTAGCCAGCTAAGGACGTAATCCTTTATGCATACATATACATTTTAGTTTATGATTCAGCCTTGGGTAAGACTTTTATAGTCTATGGCTATGACGCCCATAATGCTAAACGGGAGCAAATGTTAATAGGGGACCCAATTATCCCAGTGGTGGCCGCCGGAGCTAACGGAGCCGCAGGGGGCTAGCTCCAGCCGGCGTCCCGGAGCTAGCCCACTGCGGCTCCGTTAGGTCCGGGCGGTGGAGTCCGTCTTTTCTCAACGTGTGAATGACAAGCATTAAGAATAACAAAATATAGCTAATTATCTTGCAGATTGTCTCATTTGATTATGAATGTGGTAATGGTACAAATCTCAACCTGTCGTTCAATGGACAGCTTCCCCCCCCCCCCATCTATGTATATACTCGCATTTTAGACTCTGTTACTAACTGTATATCTGTAGACTTGGTATGTCTTAAATGTCCGGTTAGGATGTATTAGAACGAAATCTAAAATGAAAATTGTAAATAAGCAATCTGTATGTAAAAAACCACCTGTATGTAAATTGTAAATAAGCCATCTGTATGTCTTATATGTCTTAAATGACATGATGAATTGGAAATGGGGGACCCTGATGTAAACAAGACGAAAGTCTTTCTCTGGTCTGCATCCCCTTAACAATTGTATGTTTTGAGCTGTACTGTACTGTACCCAATATACAAGCTGTTAATAAACTTTTCAATCAATCAATCAATCAATGTAACGTTTATATAGGGGAACTACACTGTTTGCAGTAACTTGGTATGCATGTATTTCATGTTAGCTTAGCTTCTTAGCCTGAGTTAGCTCTGTTTACTTCCAGTTCGGAGGCAGCAGGTCCCGCCTCGGCTCCGCCTCTTTGCCCTTATTTGGAGCAGGCGGGATTAGACTCTGACTTCACAGTCGAGCCGTTAGTGGCCGACTCCGCCTACTAAGGGCTTCACGGCAACTCTGCAGAATCCTATGGGTGACGTCAAAGACACTACGTCCATTTATATATACAGTCTATGGTTCGTACACATTGGGAGGTTACGACTTATTTTAAATGTCACTCGTAAATTACAGTACAACTTTAACAAATCTGCTCACATACTGAAGAAATTCCTCAAGATGTGTTCATAGCTCCACAAACAAACTGGCATTCAAAGGACATTGTATTAGCACTGCATTGATTCCTTAGTGGTTGTAGTACATTTTTACAATTCAGAGTGATTAAATGAGTAATTCAAAGTAAAGCGAGGTTGTAATCTCACTAGATGTTATTTGTTTTAATGAAACAGTGTTTCGTTTTTCGTGTTGTTCATACTTGCCGTGAACTCTGCTGCTGCAACAATTACGTTTGCCCACACAGCGATCATTAGAGACTAATTTAACTTTAACATGTAATCTAATCAGGTAAATGAAATGGTGTTCCTTTTAAAGCATTTCAAGTCTCCTCAAACTAATGAGTCATTAAGGTCAAATCCAAGTGAAGTGAAGTGTGGAGCCAGCTTCATTGTTCACCTAACTAGCAGCATACAATATATACAAGTCCAAGATGTAATATGTTAAGTCGTAATAGTGGTATTCATAGTTGAGGAGTATTAATAGATCAATGACTAACCAGATATAGAGGAGGTTAGACAAATGATGTGCCAAGGTTGAGTGATTCAGGTAATTCAATATGATTCACATTCATGTTTGAGCTGGGTCAGAAATACTCATGGATCAACCACTACAAAACAGGCTTTTTGTTATAAAATGTACTTTCATAATTGTAAAACAGAGTGCAAAGTGTTTAGTGTCTTTATAATACTTTAAATAAATGAAAATATAAAGTAAGTAGGTCTACTTGTGGCTATGAGGGATTGCGGTCGTCTTTCAACCAGAAGGTTGTGAGTTCGATCCCAGCCCATGCAGTCAACATGTCGATGTATCCTTGGGCAAGATACTTAACCTTGAGTTGCTCCCGATGGCCAACGGTGTGTGAATGTTTGTTCCTAGAGTAGGGTACACTGCTCTGTGTGAATGGGTTTGAATGGGTGAACGACATGTAGTATGTAAAGCACTTTGAGGGGTCTTAAAGACTGGAAAAAGCGCTATATAAGTCCAGTCCATTTACCATTTACTTCAACAAACCAAAAACTCTTGAAGCATGTGTTTTATGTGCAAAAAAATGGACTTGGTTTAACAAACAGTAATTGCAATGTGTATACCGTCAAATCTCCGCAAAATAAGAAGCATCCTTGCATATAATTGATTCAAGAAACGTGCGGTCAGGGGAAGCAGAGACGTTTAAAACTATAAGACAAAATCTAAGAAACCTTAGGAAATAACCTTTAGAAATAAAACCTAAGACAAAATAACTTTTACAACAATGTCACTGATATCTTTGTCGAGAAGGAGAGGCGATAGGACTTAAAGGTGGGGTAGGTAAGTTTGAGAAACCGGCTCGAGATACACTTGTTGTTATATTCCATGGAATGCTCTTAACATCCCGATAGCAATGAATATCTGAAGTGCTTTGACAACAAATCCATTTGTCCATATGTCATCAGTGGAAGCCGTAGCGCTTTAAAAGCACGACCAATCATCTGAGCCGGCTAAAGTAACTGGATGGCCTACCTGCCTGTCAGCCTTCCATCTGGGCACAAACTTATCTCGTGCCCTCATTGGTCATGTGAGCGTTCGTGTGTGTTGGAGGAGGGGCTCTGTGAGGAAGTGGCAGATTTGTTTTCCGGCTGTGTATTTTCAAATCCTAGCGCACTCGAGCTGGTTTCTCCAAAATTACCTACCCCACCTTTAATCTACACGTGAAAGTAAGACCATGCAATATAAATGTTCATTTCATGCGTGTTTTAAAGAATGCAGATATGAAATATGTAACATCCGAACCTTTACCCAATAAGCTATCTCTATGGGGTTCATATGTGTGTGAGTCTGATATCAACCAGTGCCTCTCGATCCATTGACCTCTACGCATGTCACTGATTTATGATTGTGGTAGTAGCGTCCGTGTCTAGAAGAGTTGTAGTGAGATAAAGTAGTATTTACTGTCACTCAAAGGTCATTCACAAACATGCCAATAATACAGTGCACAGTGTGAATTAGCCAAGTGAAGTCATCTCAAGTGATAAATCCAGAAGAGCAACGAGTGAAAAAACCTCACTACTGTCCAATGTCAGCCACGTGCCCTGATGGCTATTCCTGCTCAGATGAATTGAGTAGTAGGCATCAGATATCAAGTTAAAATACATTTTTCTACGTAACTTAGAAGGTTCCTACCCTGGTTCATAAGGCAGCCAAATCCTCCTAACCCCATAACGTATTGGATGTAATTGGACTTGTCTACCCTAAGCTATTCCTTTGTCTTTACATTTCATTCCTTGTGTTGGATTATCATAGGAGGTTTTGGTCTATCGACAGAGTGGGAGATTTTCCTAACATCCTGCATGGTTTTTACTGAACGTTCAGCCATATGAGGAGGGGGATCTCAAGATGGATCCTCTCCCAGGGATTTTATCACTTTCCGTGATTAACTAAGGTTTTTGGAAAGACTCTCCAGGTCTTCTTGAAGAGCTTGCGCCAGATCAGGAAATGTTGCTGTTCAAAGCCAAGTGAGACAGTGGGCAACAAATTGTGTTATTGTCCTGAACTTCTCTTAGTTTTTTCGATAAAGTTTGCACATGAGGATGTTCCATGTCGGGTGTGGATTCAAACCTAATGAATACTGTTTATGAGTAGGTGCACGTTCATAAGATTAGCATAATGTCGCTGCAGGCTTAAAAAACGCTGTGGAGGGGGGGGCAAACGAATGTGATGAATGGTGGAGAAAAATGTATTCAGGCAGAAGAAGTTGCTGTGCTTTCGGATAGGAACGAAAGGAGCCCCCAAAGAAGTTTTTAATCATTAAAAAGGGTATTAAGTATGCCGAACACTACAATCTCCATCGGGAGCTGTGTCTGTTTGATCAGCCCTTTCACTCATTCCAGCTGAGTTTAAAGAGGCCCTCGTCAAGGTTTTTCCTTTTCTGTAGTGTGTTGTATACGTTTTTAGTGCATGTAAATGGTCTGCAAAGGCCAAAATCCAGACAGTAACATCGTGATGAAAAGAGTATTTCAGCTTTCAACACTTTAAAAAAAACAGCAAGAAAAACATGATGCAAGAGAGGTGCAAAAAAGGTTTTGCTGCCGTCACATATTATCTAATAATCTAAAGTATTACAGTGCAAAATCCCCAGAACAAAAATAGCTCTTATAATAAATGATTGTACACTTTTAGACTGCAGTTAGGAGTTTATTTTTCAGTCATAGTTTATGTTACTGCCTATACAAAGGGTACAAAATAGAGGTGAACCATGGTTGGAGCTGACATTTATTCTGTGATTGTTCCATTTTCCCACTTACCGTTGTTTTCCCAGTCTTTGCACTTTTACACTTTGTACTTTTCTGAACTCCTGTTGTTAAGTTTGTTCTTTTCTTAATGAGGCTTTGGTGGGTGGTTTCCCTTGTGCTTAGTGTGGGTTTAGGGCAGCGGGGGGCCGTTTTCATTTACTGTTTCATCATGTAGGCGTTACAAAACCCCCTGAGAGTACAACAGTTGGTCAGAGCTATACGATAATGCTTCACTTCCTCCACTGCAGACAGCTTTCAGTTTCTCACTAAGTTGATGGTGGATTTAAAGACCCTTTGAAACACTTTCATCATCTTCTGCTGATGTGCAGGTGTATATCAGTATGTAGTGTCTCTACTTTAAAGAGTCCTCTCCTGCTGATGTTCAGGTGTATATCAGTATGTAGTGTCTCTACTTTAAAGAGTCCTCTCCTGCTGATGTTCAGGTGTATATCAGTATGTAGTGTCTCTACTTTAAAGAGTCCTCTTCTGCTGATGTGCAGGTGTATATCAGTATGTAGTGTCTCTACTTTAAAGAGTCCTCTCCTGCTGATGTTCAGGTGTATATCTGTATGTAGTGTCTCTACTTTAAAGAGTCCTCTCCTGCTGATGTTCAGGTGTATATCAGTATGTAGTGTCTCTACTTTAAAGAGTCCTCTCCTGCTGATGTTCAGGTGTATATCTGTATGTAGTGTCTCTACTTTAAAGAGTCCTCTCCTGCTGATGTTCAGGTGTATATCAGTATGTAGTGTCTCTACTTTAAAGAGTCCTCTCCTGCTGATGTTCAGGTGTATATCTGTATGTAGTGTCTCTACTTTAAAGAGTCCTCTCCTGCTGATGTTCAGGTGTATATCAGTATGTAGTGTCTCTACTTTAAAGAGTCCTCTCCTGCTGATGTTCAGGTGTATATCAGTATGTAGTGTCTCTACTTTAAAGAGTCCTCTCCTGCTGATGTTCAGGTGTATATCAGTATGTAATGTCTCTGCTTTAAAGAGTCCTCTCCTGCTGATGTTCAGGTGTATATCAGTATGTAGTGTCTCTACTTTAAAGAGTCCTCTCCTGCTGATGTTCAGGTGTATATCAGTATGTAGTGTCCTCTACTTTAAAGAGTCCTCTCCTGCTGATGTTCAGGTGTATATCTAGTATGTAGTGTCTCTACTTTAAAGAGTCCTCTCCTGCTGATGTTCAGGTGTATATCAGTATGTAGTGTCTCTACTTTAAAGAGTCCTCTCCTGCTGATGTTCAGGTGTATATCAGTATGTAGTGTCTCTACTTTAAAGAGTCCTCTCCTGCTGATGTTCAGGTGTATATCAGTATGTAGTGTCTCTACTTTAAAGAGTCCTCTCCTGCTGATGTTCAGGTGTATATCAGTATGTAGTGTCTCTACTTTAAAGAGTCCTCTCCTGCTGATGTTCAGGTGTATATCAGTATGTAGTGTCTCTACTTTAAAGAGTCCTCTCCTGCTGATGTTCAGGTGTATATCAGTATGTAGTGTCTCTACTTTAAAGAGTCCTCTCCTGCTGATGTTCAGGTGTATATCTGTATGTAGTGTCTCTACTTTAAAGAGTCCTCTCCTGCTGATGTTCAGGTGTATATCTGTATGTAGTGTCTCTACTTTAAAGAGTCCTCTCCTGCTGATGTTCAGGTGTATATCTGTATGTAGTGTCTCTACTTTAAAGAGTCCTCTCCTGCTGATGTTCAGGTGTATATCTGTATGTAGTGTCTCTACTTTAAAGAGTCCTCTCCTGCTGATGTTCAGGTGTATATCAGTATGTAGTGTCTCTACTTTAAAGAGTCCTCTCCTGCTGATGTTCAGGTGTATATCAGTATGTAGTGTCTCTACTTTAAAGAGTCCTCTCCTGCTGATGTTCAGGTGTATATCAGTATGTAGTGTCTCTACTTTAAAGAGTCCTCTCCTGCTGATGTTCAGGTGTATATCAGTATGTAGTGCCTCTACTTTAAAGAGTCCTCTCCTGCTGATGTTCAGGTGTATATCAGTATGTAGTGCCTCTACTTTAAAGAGTCCTCTCCTGCTGATGTTCAGGTGTATATCAGTATGTAGTGTCTCTACTTTAAAGAGTCCTCTCCTGCTGATGTTCAGGTGTATATCAGTATGTAGTGTCTCTACTTTAAAGAGTCCTCTCCTGCTGATGTTCAGGTGTATATCAGTATGTAGTGTCTCTACTTTAAAGAGTCCTCTCCCTGCTGATGTTCAGGTGTATATCAGTATGTAGTGTCTCTACTTTAAAGAGTCCTCTCCTGCTGATGTTCAGGTGTATATCAGTATGTAGTGCCTCTACTTTAAAGAGTCCTCTCTCCTGCTGATGTTCAGGTGTATATCAGTATGTAGTGTCTCTACTTTAAAGAGTCCTCTCCTGCTGATGTTCAGGTGTATATCAGTATGTAGTGTCTCTACTTTAAAGAGTCCTCTCCTGATGATGTTCAGGTGTATATCAGTATGTAGTGTCTCTACTTTAAAGAGTCCTCTCCTGATGATGTTCAGGTGTATATCAGTATGTAGTGTCTCTACTTTAAAGAGTCCCTCTCCTGCTGATGTTCAGGGTGTATACAGTATGTAGTGTCTCTACTTAAAGAGTCCTCCTGCTGATGTTCAGGTGTATATCAGTATGTAGTGTCTCTACTTTAAGATTCCTCTCCTGCTGAATGTTCAGGTGTATATCAGTATGTAGTGTCTCTACTTTAAAGAGTCCTCTCCTGCTGATGTTCAGGTGTATATCAGTATGTAGTGTCTCTACTTTAAAGAGTCCCTCCTGCTGATGTTCAGGTGTATATCAGTATGTAGTGTTTCTACTTTAAAGAGTCCTCTCCCTGCTGATGTTAAGGGGTATCTCAGTATATAGTGTATCTACTTTAAAGAGTCCTCTCCTGATGATGTTCAGTCTATATCAGTATGTAGTGTCTCTACTTTAAAGAGTCCTCTCCCTGCTGATGTTCAGGTGTATATCAGTATGTAGTGTCTCTACTTTAAAGAGTCCCTCTCCTGCTGATGTTCAGGTGTATATCAGTATGTAGTGTCTCTACTTAAGAAGTCCTCTCCTGCTGATCTTCAGGTGTATATCAGTATGTCGTGTCTCTACTTTAAAGAGTCCTCTCCTGCTGATGTTCAGGTGTATATCAGTATGTAGTGTCTCTACTTTAAAGAGTCCTCTCCTGCTGATGTTCAGGTGTATATCAGTATGTAGTGTCTCTACTTTAAAGAGTCCTCTCCTGCTGATGTTCAGGTGTATATCAGTATGTAGTGTCTCTACTTTAAAGGAGTCCTCTCCTGCTGATGTTCAGGTGTATATCAGTATGTAGTGTCTCTACATGTCTCCATGCTTTAATGTTCAAAACGCTCTTTATTCTTCTCATACTGCCTGTGCTGCAGCACCTCTTTTCACCCTCTGTCTGAAACCAGAGCCCAGTCTGCTCTAATTGGTTAGCTGGCCGGCTCTGTTGTGATTGGTCAACCGCTCAGAGATGTCCCGGCCCTTAACCTATCACAAACAATGTATTGGAGCGCTAGCACTGAACTGCAAGTGTTACATATGATGTCACTATGTTGCAGAAGTAAACAAAGGAGTCTAATGGAGGCGTTTCAGGCAGGGGGGGTGAGAGAAACTTAGCCTTTGCAGACCATTTGCATGCATTAAAACCTACAAACCACACTACAGGAAAGGTACAACCCCCACAAGCATATTGGGCCTCTTTACTGTGTTCATTATGTGATCAGCAGAAATAATAACATTTTTCTTCTTCTCGGCCAGCTTCAGTTCTTTTTTAATCTACTCAACATTTGTTTTTAAAGTACCCTCCAGGGGTCATTTAAGTCTCATCTTGTCTTACCTAACTCAATCTGAAGCCCAGTCCAGGAAACAAGTCATTCGCCCACCTTAACTGTTGTCATCTGTCCTCATCTCATGGCACCTTAGGGACACCTTATTGACACCATGGCGACCTCCCTTTCAATCACGCTCTCCATTGCAGATCGTCTAATTTTCTGTTGGCATGTCGCTCCAGAGTGGAGATATGAGATCTGTCAAGTGTACGACACCGGGGGATGAACCTGCGTCACGTAATGCCTCGATGCCCGCTATTTCCTCAGTGCACGCCCTGCAATTCATTTTATTAATGTCAGGCGAACGCTTGGCAAGCCGTCTCACCCCCATAGCCTGATGGGTAATATTCTTATTAGAGATAATTTTGATTGGCTTCCTCTGCCCTTTTCATTGTCTGAGTGACAGGGAGGGGAGGAATGCTACAGTGTGTGTGTGTGTGTGGTTGTTTGTGTGGATGTATATGAATATTAATATAGGTGTGTGTCTGTGTGTGTGTGAGCTGAATGTTAAGGGTATTCTTTAAAGATAACAATAACTTGTTTTTACTAAATCCTCTATGGTATCAATATCATTTAATGCTTAGCAAAGGCTCCCTAAAAGGCTGAGAACCTATCCAACATTGCTCAAACAGCAAGTAAAGAGTGCTTTTTGGGGACTATTTCCAGCGGCGGATGAATGCACATTCAATGTGTGTGTGTATGTAAACAGTGTCTCAGTGGCTATTGAACAGGCAGCTTGCTTCCCCATTTCTTGTGGTGCCACAACATATTTCACGGCCCTTCGTCCACTATTCGTATAAAAGTGTGTATGAGAGACCTCCCTCTAAGAGTCATTTGCCATGCCTTTAGTGAACGTGTGTGTGTGTACGCCTGTACGCATACGTTTGTGCCATGGCCGAGGCCCTGATGGGTCCCTAGACACTGAGGATGAGTTACCCCCCTGCCCTGGTTTCCATGGCAGCTGCTGGCTTTATTAGACTCTCACTTTAGCCCCCACAAACACACAAACACACACACACACCTCATTGTACACTGACAGGGCTACATTGCCACCCAACCCCGAGGCGCTCGCATTTTGGAGCAGTTAAGCAACTTGTCAGGAATGAGAGATGGGCGATGTGTGGCTAAATGAAGCGCAATGGAGAAACCGTCACACGATTTCACACTTGAGTAGCCTCCGGCACTGCAGCCACACACACACACACACGCGCACACACACACGCACACACACACACACAACACTCCCGCACACACACAACACAGAGGCAGGGTGAGATGAGCTTGAAATGAGAACCATGGCAAACATCAATACAGCCCTCCATATCTACGCTAGGCAAGAACCATTTTAGATCAATATTCCTCAGACCAAACCAATGTCACATTTTGTATGCTACAAGCCAGACAGCATTAGAGATGCACCAGCCAGCATCAATCAGCTCCGAGCCATCCCTCCAACCACTTACGTGGCTCATAACATGCTTCATAAAAGCTGTTACTACCTCCACACACACACAACACACCAACATTCAGATCTGATATAGCGCCTAATGCTGCAGTGGGGATCATTGTTAGGTATCATTGCAACGTGTATATGCATTAAATGCTTTAAAATACTTTTTGGGTGGTTTGGTACCTTACGCTTTATCTTTATTCTGGACCTTGTTAACACAGCTCACACTGGGCTTTGAAATAAATAGATATCAGAATAGGAATACCTTTATCGTCATTATACCCGTGTACAATGACATAACGAAGGCTTCTCTTTGTGCCGTTTGAATTGGAAGTAAATGATGAAAACAGAAGATAGCTGTAGCTGCTGTTCTTTACATCATAGGCGCATGGTACGTTTTGGGAATGTTACTTTTGAAATGTAAAAGGTCACCGTTGCCCTGTTAAAAATACAAGAAAACAGAAGACATGGTGAAGCTCTTGAAGCGATCCTTGTCCAGAAGCCATCAAAGGAAACATTGGTGAAAAAGTCGTCCGAACAGTCTTGAAGCCATCGATGGAAACGTTGACTCTTCACATACTGTTTGACATTTGCTTGCTTTTCTTACAATACATATAAACTGTGCAAGTGTCAACGATCATCAGTGCTGGACATCACGCTTTAGATTGCACGGTAATGTTAGAGCCCTTTTTCTGATTTCAGAACGAATAGACTTCTGATTTTCAAGCCCTGAAAGGCGTTCTTGTCCAACGACTAGGGTTGGGAACCGAAACTCGGTTCCAGATGAGAACCGATAAGAAAATGCCGGGTACCGGGTACCCATACAAAATACACAATTTCGGTTCTGCTTAACGGTTCCTAAACGCGGTAGACCCTGTATTCCAGCGGGTCCGTCTGCACCGCGGTGCTGCGGTGACCCGGTGGAATACAGGGCGGACCTGGAGAATCACAGAACGGCCGGTCGTCAGCGGGCCGTTGACGGCCGGCTCGGTTCGCTGACGGCCGGCACCGCCCTTCATTTTTTTAAACGGCATCATATAAATTGCGCTGACAGGCGACAGAGGTCCACAGTTGCCCCGCAGCGATGCTCCCCCGCCCTCCCGTAGACATTTCACGAGCTCAGTCACTTCATAACACCAAAGATAGGTCGCGGGTAAACACTCTGAAGTGAGGCTCCACTACACTAAAAAGAAAAAGAAAAGGCAAAGTGTAATGCCTGTTAATAGCTTGCCACAGGCATAGCTCAGTTAAAATAAAGCACAGCTATTGTGCAATACATTTGTATTGCATGTATATTTTTTAGTAACAATTTCAGTTAAAGCTTTTAAGAATAAATATATTTTTGTTATCTAAACGTTTGACCTCTTTATTTTACAATTTTGGAATCGAAACGGGGAATCGATAAGAACCGGAATCGATAAGCAGAACCGGAATCGAAATCGGAATCGATAAATTTCAAACGATACCCATCCCTACCAACGACCAGTCGATTACGCCAAGGTGGTCAAGGTGGTCAACCTCGACTGGTCGCAGGTTGCTTGAGCAATTGATTTGATGAGCAGACCTGAACCAGCCAGAAACATTGATTACTTAGTCCTGAACAAATGCAGCCTGTCTGGGTGGAGAGACGTCTCTTACCCTTGATTGTGTTGTCCGGGAACATGTAACTGGTCAGCTCCCAACACTGCTTGTTGCATTGGAACATTACATTCTTTAATCATAGTTTAAAATGTTGTGTTTCTGAGGATGAATGTGTGGTCAAGAAGAACTGTATGTGTGGAAGCTTTGTGGTGTTAATCATCTTAATCCACTGTGGAACCGTTAGATCCACGGTTCCCATCTTAGGGTCAGGACCTCAGAAGAGGCTCATTCAAAGATCAATCAAAAGTGATTTCACACCTCCGCTTGGGTTCAATCCATCTCTCCATCAGGTCATAAGAAAGATCATAGATATCGTGTATCAATTAACCACAATGACATTCATCCAGCAAATTAAAAGAGTAGAGGATGGATTTTTCTCTGTCTTTCATCTCAAGATGTGTTTTAATGAATGTTTACTGTTTGCCAGCTCTCTACAAGTGTGTTTTCCAATATTCAAATTGCAGCTAACACTTGACATTAGAATTACCTTATTTCTGCACAGCAATCAACGTAATTACAAATTACCTTTACAAGCGTTTAATTAGATTCAAAGTTCTACGTGATGGCCCAATCATGAGCAAATGTAGTGCTTCAACTCATATTTATATCTACCAAAACAATCCTTAAGGCCATGTGACCCCATTGATTGCACAAACCACTTCAGTCTAGGCTAATAATGAAATGTAAATTGGTGAGATCAAACATAATGGGAAAGTGAGCAACCATGAGTACTTCATAATGAGGCATCCGCAAAGTTTGAATAAGGGAAATCTGTTCTGCCGGTTTTAATCTTTTCCATCACTTTCCTCTACATTCACAATCATGGTGCCATCATTTGTGAACATGGGCAAAGGAGTCGTTTGGTGCTGTTCCTCGAAACAATATTGCGATCCTAAAGTTATTATTTCAGAGGGATACTTTTGCACAAGCCATCGCAGGACCATGAACGTTTAGGAGATTCAACTGATCTCAGCTCACACAGTGTGTGTGTGTGTGTGTGTGTGTGTCTCTTTGAAGTTTACTAGATATTTTTAGCCTAACTGGAAATGTGTTAAGTTACTGCTGATGCAAACCGAGCATTTCCTGCTGTTGTTTAAAAATGTTCCACCACCTAACTACCAGGTAGCGGGGGGTTTAACCACTTTATTTGTTCAGTTATAAGATCCATATAGTCACCTCCTTGTACCCAATGTTTCCAATGTTAAAGGAACGCTCACTGTTCCTATGGCTGCCAATAATAATATCTTCATCAGTGCGTTAAGTCTGTTTCTAGTCCAAGCTGTCGTGTTTAGATCAATGGTCAATATACAATGTGTGCATAATGGAAAAGCTCAGCAGCCTTTTATACACGGCACACTTTTGAGATTCTGGTTTCTTCTCTCTTTTACTTCTCTCGTATGTCACCAGTAAGAAGCTCCACGAATAAAAGCCACTGATTAGGTCAGATAGATTTGCAAAGGTCTCCACCAGAAGGAGGCTTTTATATTTATGGATAATGCAATGTGATTGTAACCAAGGTAGCAAAAGTACAAACAAGTCTTATTTATCTATTTATTCACTTTAAAATATTGCTTGCAGGAAAAGTACATCCTAAACAGCACATCCCCCGCACTTCATTAACAACTTCACGGTTATTGAATATGCTTCAAGCCAAAGTTCTCTACTGCTAATCTTAATAAAAACTTCCAACCTATCGAAGCCTATTGAATGAAATTAGTGAATTGTAGACAGGAAAATATCCACTAATCCATGTTTTATGCAAGTGCTATCGGCAATCCATTTACCATTTTTCTTCACTGGCCAATGCTATAGCCACATTTTTGATCGTGAGCTTCATATCTTTGTATTTAAACTCTTGTAATTTTGGCTTCAAGGACATTGGAAGGCATGTCTGCTCCCTCTATGACTACCAAGCCTCACCATCTGGCGGGACACATTTCGGCAGCAGCCTGACAACGCACCAAATTAGATTTTGTTTGGATTAAACTTCTGCTCGTGCTGCTCCAAGCTGCCATTTTTCTCACTGTTGGGATAATCACCTGTGATTACTAAGCATACTGTAGGCTAAGAGCAAGACAGAGTTTTGTATCTTCTGAACCAGAAGTCATGTTGGTTTGTATGAACAATAAAACCAATAACATGGATAAACATAGCCTTCAACCTTCTGTTAAATCCCAAGTATGTACTGTATATGTCAAGATGCGAGATTAACACAGCCTTTACTGTGTACCCACACCCATTGGACAACACAACAGTCTCCTATTCAGCACTCCAACAGCTGCATCTGCTTTATTCTCCTATTAAAGGATGCACACTACAAAGCCGTGGTTCCATTAGTCATGCTGTATCAACTTTATCCACCTGCATTTTGTCGCTCCGCTCTCCTGTCTCCTTCTGTCTCCACCTTTTCTTTTGCTAACCCGCTCTCCATCAACCGTTGGTATTCCCATCTGAAGGAGGAGAACAGAGAGGGAAAGAATAAGTGTGGGGATGCAAGGACGCGTGGCGGAGAGAATACTAAGCACCGATGGGTGTTAAACACAAAGCCCCTGCACAGACGCTGGCGTACGCACACACTGACACACACTAACACACACAGGTGTATATGAGCACACATTACTCGGCGGCACGTAATCACGCACACACAAACACACACTCTGCTTGGTATTACCAGACCCCTTGGTACGGGTTGAATAGAATGCATTTGTACCTCAGGCTTAAACAGCGAGGATTATGAGGGATACGAGGAGAATGCTAACGCCCAGGAAGGAGGCCAACGACCTTGGTATGGACTCGAAGGGGAGGGGGAGGAAGAGGGGAGGGGTGAGTGTGAGCGGCACATCATTCAAAAATGTGGTTAAACATGAGAGCTGAACACATTGATAACCTTGTGTGTCGGCGTCATCAAACACTCTGTCGTGATGCTGATGTGGAACATGGTAAATAATAATAAATAATAATTATATATAGGCGCCTTTCAAGGCTCTTACGGTCGCCGTACAGACACATCAAAAACAAGATACACAATACATAACACCAGCATAAGAGACATAAACAAGACAATGCAGTTTATAAATCAATCAAATAACCAAATAAATGAATTTGATCAGGGTGGATATGCGAGTGTGAAGAGATATGTTTTGTTTTGAGTCTGTGTTGTGAGTCTAGTTCAGTGGCAGGGCTACGAAAACTAAAGTATCAGAATACCTTTATTCGTCCCACAGAGGGGACATTTGCATCGTTACAGCAAAAAACTTTTCAAAATACAAATCCTGTAGCAGTTCTTAGGATTTAGCAGCCAGGCATATATTACAGTTAATAATGGCATATGTATATAATAATGTATGTATTGCACATATTGCACAGTTTGATGGTATTTACCAGCAGCAAGTTACACAATTTACAAAATGCAAAAAACACACCTTGTAACGGTTCTAAGGATTTAGCAGCCAGGTATAAATTACAGTTATTAACAATGTTATTATGCAACACACCCGTGTACAGCGCTGCGTTCCCAGCATATCTCAGTCCCAGTTAGCATACAATAGATACACACAAAACTGCTTCCTATGTGGCAAGACATGTGAAAGACGTTGAAAGACAATGGCAGAGAACAACAGCAGAGGTTGACAGCAGCCTGAAACAGACTTCAAATACGAACTGGCCTTTTCTTTAAGGCTGCAGCTAAAGGTTTTATATATTTCAAAGTGGTCTAAATGTTATCTTAATAGTTATCCACAAATGTGCAGAGGACTCAAATAGTTCTGTTATATTTATTTTAAAGTAATCCTGCACAAGCAAATGTAATTGTTCTTCTTTTCATAAGAGTTTAGTGATTTGAAGTGTTTGGGTATTTATAGTTATTTTTATTGTTCTATAACAAAAAATACTTTTTGCAAATATAAAACATTTACACTGAACAAAAATATAAACGCAACACTTTTGTTTTTGCTCACATTTTTCATGAGATGAACTCAAAGATCTAAAACATTTTCTATAAACACAAAATAACCATTTCTCTCAAATATTGTTCACAAATCTGAAAAGATCTGTGATAGTGAACACTTCTCCTTTGCCGAGACAATCCATCCCACCTCACAGGTGTGGCATATCAAGATGCTGATTAGACAGCATGATTGTTGCACAGGTGTGCCTTAGGCTGGCCACAATAAAAGGCCACTCTGAAACGTGCAGTTTTGCTTTATTGGGGGGGTCTGGGGGGGTCCGAAAACCAGTCAGTATCTGGTGTGAGGGTTAGGGGTAGGGTTAGGGTAATGTTGTGAATCGAGTGGCCCATGGTGGTGGTGGGGTTATGGTATGGGCAGGCGTATGTTATGGACAACGAACACAGGCCACTCGATTCACAACATTACCCTACCCCTACCCCTAACCCTCACACCAGATACTGACTGGTTTGCTGTGAAATATGTTTGTGTCCAGACACATCTGTTTTGCCGGAAGAGAGGGCAAATGTACTTCATAGTAAAGGTGGCCGACCCCTCTGCTAGTTCAAGATAGGCAACACAAGTACGTTCATGCCTTTCTGTTTTTTTTTTTTTACGTTTTGTGTTTTCTATGTGTATATATGTGGCTGGATGTGTGTCTGTGTCTCCACACGCCAACCACTTTTCCCATTTTGCATGTGTTTCTCTGTGGAAACAGGGATGTATCATATACTTGTTACGAGTGGCAGGGTAAAATGCATAATTCATTTTCATTTGGGCTCCTGTAATTGTGTGTGTGTGTGTGTGTGTGTGTGTGTGTGTGTGTGTGTGTGTGTGTGTGTGTGTGTGTGTGTGTGTGTGTGTGTGTGTGTGTGTGTGTGTGTGTGTGTGTGTGTGTGTGTGTGTGTGTGGCAGCCGCTGGGAATGTGCGTCTTCTTGGACAAAATGTTTGAGTGTGTGTGAGAGAGAGAGAGAGAGAGAGAGTTGGCACATCTGTGTAATAACCTGGGATTGGATGTGTCAGGTCATTTCTACAAGTGTTAAAGAAAACAGGGAGGGAGAGACAGGCAATCTGATGAGTGGAGCCGCAGCTCATCTCATCTGCTGGGGGGAAAATGGGATGGAGGGATGGAGGACGAAGGAGGGATGAGGGAAGAGAGCCAGTGAAGCAAATGTTCAGGGAAAAGGAAGGAACCAGGGGAAAAGAGATATAAGATGGCTACAGAATGGAGGGGTAGTTAAAGGGCATACGAAAAAGAACAAGTTTAGCATTTTCTGGTCATTTTCAAATTCAATTCATCCCAGGAGACGGGCTGTGAAAAAGCCACAGAAGTTATTCACAAAGAACCAAAGGAACACCGTGATCCATTTCCTTAATTTCTGTTAAAAGTCAAGTGACTTTTAGAGAGGTATAACTTAAAGGCCTACGCTAGTAAAGTAAAAAAAGGTCCAATGAACTAAAAGAATGGACTTTTCAAGATGCATTTAGCAAGTAAAGATGTTTGACCCTGAACACTTGGTTGTCAAGACCATTTTATATTTGCATTGCAGAGAAACTGTTATGGACGGAGTTGTTCTGTTGCACAACATTGCTGTAACGCTCTCAAAGCTGCATTCACATGATTCGCAATTTGCTCTTTGCTCAACGCCATAGGGTGAAAACAGCCAGTTAAGTTTAACTTCTATGGTAACCTCCCCCTGCTATAGTGCACCAATTCACACTGCTGTGATCTGATTGGTTGTGTGCCAAAAGGTCAGCAGAAACAAAGTCAGGGATGTAACAATTTGACCTTTGAGTGTAGCGCTCTGCAACAATTTTGAACGCTACGTAAAGCCAAGGGTTGCGCTTCTGCTTAGTTGAGCGACAGAAACACAACGGAAACATCAGCGCAGAGATGTTTTTAGCCAAGGAATTGGAGTACATTTGCAAAGTCACAAGGTGTAAGGGGAACGCTTGTGTACGTCTGCTTTAGCATGAACATAAATGCCATTGTTTGTTTTAAATAAAGCTCAGTGGCAGCATTTTAAAGACATAAGATTAAGTGGAAAGGAGGCAGTGGCGAACCGTGTCTATCACAACTGGACCTTCTGTAGACACACACACCCCCCGCCGCCGCCACCCCCCCCTCCGCGGCATTATAATGTCCGTCTTTTTTGTCCGAATTGTCGTCTTGAAAAGGGAACTCACAACAATTCCGCCACAACTTCATGTTCACCTGTTGCACTTGTCATTTCAACGTTAAAAACAATAAGACGGCATGAATTGCTTCGTCGCATTCATCTAGATCCTCTGTCTCGAGCCAGTTAACTAGCGGGCCTTCTAGAGCACCCTGGAACTGAGGGAAACTCTGAAAGAATACGCCCATTGGCTACAAATCAATATATGATTGGTTGATCAAACTGTCAGTCCAAACGTACGCTCTCATTCAGTGCAACGGCCAGGGCATTCGATCAAGGATGTAGAATACCTTGGTGAAGGATATTCTACCCAGAGACCCAGAACAAGATCTGATTGGTTGCTTTCTTTTATAACACAAAACCACTGAAATGCGTAGTGCATGGTCCGAGAAGGACAAACAAATCAACGTAACACTGTAATTACAGATCAACAACACAGATACCATTCTCATTATTCATTTTATATACATTTTATTTATATAATTAAATCGATTTTTTGTTTGTTTTATCTGAGTGTTCCAGGGTATTCTATGAATACCTTGAAGGCCCTGACGGTTTGCCACTGAAAGGAGGTAAGGGGATGACAGAGACAGGAACAATTAGGAAGGGATCTTTAGATCAGGGAGGGTGGGAGATGAGGATGGAGACTGAGGCCTAACTCCAATCCAACCTCTACTGTACACTAGGGCTGTGCATCTTCACTGGTCTCACGATTCGATTCGATTACGATTATCCTGTCAACGATTCGATTCAATTCGATATCCCGATGCATCACGATGCATCACGATTCATCCCAATGCGTTGCATCCTCAATTTTCTATATTACTGCACATGGCTTATTTTTTTATCAATGCATACATGCAGTAAATACATATGAACTCTCTTTTTATTATTTAGAAAGTGCTTCAGAAATCAATAACATAAATGTCTTGACATTCATTTATAAACCAAAATAAATGAATTGTATAGGTCTAGCCTCCCTATATCTGTGTGTGTTCCATCCTCAAAAACAAAAAAATAATGCTTCTGCAGTCTAGCTGCAGCTTCTAGCAACGGTCTTCTGTTAAAAAAAGGACACTGAATGTCCTGAATGTGGCATCACACACAGGACTTGAGTCTGAACACAGCAGACAACAGGAGTATTTACAACAGCATATACAAACTAAAACACTGCATGTGGGTGCACACTCACATTCTCTGTCTTACTGTTACATAAATCCCATGAATGTATGAGATTAAATTAGCTTCATATCTCAGTGATTAAGTGAATAATAAAGTTTCTATCGGGTCACTATCAGCCTGTCACTCATTATTTTCAGGGAGGGGGCGGGGCTTAGAGGAACAGAGGAGACGGTGATCGCGGAAGCTTTTTTCCTCCTGCCTTCACAAACTTTACACACGTATATATCGTCTGAAAATTGCTAGAGGACATTCATACTCTGCAATCCAAGACTTAATTAAATCCACCAAAAACCTGACATGATTGTAACGTGATTATTTTTGAAAAACATAAATCCCTGAGCCGCAGCGACACGGAGTGATTCAGAGCGGGTCCTTCTGCTGTTGGTTCTGGACTGGTGTTCTTGTGTTGGTGGATAAAGCAGACTGCTCCGTGTTTGGTGTTGCTGTGCCGCTGTCACGTCTGTTCCCTGATCTCTGCGTCACCGACCGATTTGATATTAAAGTGACAGGAAAAAAAAAAACGTTATAGTGAAGCCGCGGCCGGAAAATCAGGAAGCAACGTTACTACGCTATAACCGATTATCTTCCGTCACTGCATCGAGACCGAATCGTCCACGTCCGCATCGCAATGCATCGTAGAAACGATTATTTTCAACACCCCTACTGTACACCCGAGACCACAGACGAGTTCACTTCGTCTGTGGTCTCACTCTCAGCTGAATGACGCTCCTTCTTTCAGGTATAGGGTGCGGGGGCAAGCCTTGGGGCAAACGCCCCATCTCTCCATCAGAAACAGGAACTGTGACAACTTTTCGTCAGGGAGGAGAATCAAATCGGCATCTCTCGACCTAAAAAACTATAAATAAATGCAATTCCGCGCAAATGTGGTTGAAATGGGGAGAGTGGGGATGTAGGGGTTGGTTTGGTATTCGGCCTGAGGATGGATGGATAGATGGAGGTTGTATAATAGACAAAGGGAAAGAAAGTAAAGACAGAGTAAGACTGAGGTAGAGGATGAACGCTAGGATGGATATAGGATTGAAGGAGGGACGGAGGAGTGTGGGTGAAGTAGAGAGCGAAGATGGAGGGATCGGAGTACTGAAGAGAGATCAAAGGAGGAAAGGAAGATAACTTGACTTGACGTGTAATGGATAGAGTAAGGTATCTCATGGTTAGATAACCTCACTAAACAATGGTGCACATATTTGCGTGTGTGTGTTTGTGTGTGTGTGTGTGTGTGTGTGTGTGTGTGTGTTTGTGTGTTTGACATTAAGGTGAGCTGATCAGTCGCCTGAAACTCCCCCGTACCTTCTTCACTCTGGGCTGTTTAAGGTCACTTTGTCCCCGTAGCAACAGGAACGTCAGTGAACACCCCATCCCTCAACCACCTCTTCCCCAAAGCCCCCGCATGACTCCGACCAAATGCCACCATCAGTGTGTGTGTGTGTGTGTGTGTGTGTGTGTGTGTGTGTGTGTGTGTGTGTGTGTGTGTGTGTGTGTGTGTGTGTGTGTGTGTGTGTGTGTGTGTGTGTGTGTGTGTGTGTGTGTGTGTGTGTGTGTGTGTGTGTGTGTGTGTGTGTGTGTGTGTGTGTGTGCGCGCGTACATGTGTGTTTCGATTAAATGCCACTGACCAGAGACACCATCAAACCAAACAACAGGGTTTTGGTATGGCTTTCAGTTTGTGTTAGAGTGCCCGCTTTGCAGCAAAGAGGACACACACACACACACACACACACACACACACACACACACACACACACACACACACACACACACACACACACACACTCAAACAGCAGCCAGGTTCTCTGTTCTTTCATAGTCCTTTTTCACTTCTACCAAAAGTTTATCCCGGTATGTTTACCTGAGAGTTTACTTGGAAACACAGACATGCACACACACACACACACACAAAAAAAACCCACCCACACACACACACACCTGCATTCCTCTGGTATTGAACCAGCCTAATTGGACTTTAAGCCATGCCTTTGCTTCATATGCATAAATGTGTGTGCCCGCGCGCATATCCGTGCCCTTTCTCATTTCGCCTGCAGTGACAGGCTCGCTTCTCCTCGCTAATGCTAACACGCTGCTGCTTAGCTTCTAATTAAGATGTATGAGTCACCATGTCTGTGTGTGTGTGTGTGTGTGTGTGTGTGTGTGTGTGTGTGTGTGTGTGTGTGTGAGAGAGAGAGTGTGTTGTCATCATAGTCTGCCACACATGAATGATGCTGTCTGCGTTGTGTTTGGCAGGGTTGAGCAGTTTTGCGGCCAGGAACGTTGTCTAATTTAAGATGTCACACATGCTTGCTAGCTCATGTATGCACGCTTTTCACACACACTCACTCTTGCTGTAGTAGCAGGAAACACACGGTGGTCCAAAGGCCACACACACACACATATATAACCACACTGTGCCACAGAACATCTTGATGGATAGGCAGTTGGGCGAGGGGGTGTTGATGAGAAACACATAAATGTCATCTGTTTACAAACCCACACACAAAGGAATTCTTAAAAGCAGCAAACACTCTGCCGTCAGTTCCCTGGCAGGGTGATTACTACTTTTATCATCACGCTAATCATCAATCATCATCCCACAGACACAAGGACACTGACATAATGTCGTTTCGGCACTTTCTGTAAACACACATGTTGTTGTTTGGTTTTATTGAGAGCTTACAATCAACTGCATTTAACGAAACTCCAGAGTTCAGTTAATTATTACCAAATAATTGACCAAAAGCAGAAATACTCCTCTTTGAAGACCACATGTATAATACACATTTCAAAATAAGTTTTATAAGGCTTAGTTGAAAACTCGATTTTGATTGGTCAAATTCTGAACATTTTTGCTAACAGACCGTTGCTAAGGAGAACAGACCGTTGCTAAGCAGGATCAAGGGACTATGTGCAGTCGTATGAATCCGCAGAAAGAAGTACATTTAACGTCAGCTGTGGACAACAACAATTAGTTTCTCTATCAGAAAACATCATGGAATACTTTTTGAATATTCTTTTTTGTATTTTCGGATAGCACGAACATTTAGATTCATGATGGCAGTGAAACATCTGAAACGTTTTTTTAAGATGGAGTTAAGTTGCTCTACAAATTATCTAGATTTTATTGCAATTTATTAAGAAGGATCACCAAGATGATTTGGTGAATCGCTGAGTGCTTTCTAACCACAACGTGTGACCTCCATTGTGGGTTTTTTGTTTCCATTGCTGATGATTTTTGCCACTGAGGAAAGGAGGCAATATGTCACCAACCGACCGAGTCTTCATGCGAGCGGCCCACACAGACGAACATATAAACAAAACTCCATTTCATCCAGTCTTCATATCTTTCTGCAAAATGTGGGACTATGAAAACATAGAGATCCCTGATTGCATCATTTTCAGTAATTCTACAATTCAAAAGTAATTGTATTCAAATCAGCAGTTCAAACTATTTGCTTCTCTGACTATAGTTATCGATAATAATAATATAATATATAGATATTTGACGTTAGTTGTTTTACAATGTTTAATCAAAAGCAATGCTGTAGTTCAGGGGTGTCAAACTCAAGGCCTGTGACTTCATTTTATGTGTTTATTATACGGTTACATGCCGATTTACAGAAGCATGTTGCCCATAAACTACATGTCCCACAATGCATCTCAAATTTGACTTGTTTCTCAGGATCTGACTTTTTTTGAAAATTTTACTTTTTTCCCCAAAATATCATTTCTTTTTTTTTATTTCGACTTTTTAAATCATTTTGTGACATTCTCACTGAAGAGACTTGCAATTATTTCCCCTAGGCTTCTGCTTTCAGACGTAGTTAATTATGAAGTTATTACCCTATCCGATAATAATCCAATGCAGAGGCAATAATGTAATATAATACATTTTATATATATTAAATATTTATATATGTATTTTTATATAGTCTTATATATAAAACTGGCCCTTTGAGTGCAACCATGATACTAATGTGGCCCGAGATGAAATTGAGTTTGACACCCCTGCTGTAGTTCAACTAAAAGTCAGTGAGAGTCAAGACATGTTGACATTTGATGAGCCAATTGATTCTCTGTTGGGCCTTTAAATCTGTGGTTACGTTTCCTTCAAGCTGAGGTAACAAAGGTAAGAATAACAATCTGTTCATATTTGTCCTTTTTGGTCTAATCCTCCTACAGGGAACACTTGACATTGTCACTGTGTCCCCAGCAGAAGTAAAACACCTCTAAATAGACGGTGATTAATCCATACATATAGAAGAAGGTTATATGACTTGAACTCTCCATCTGCCGTCACATATGGAATAGTCACTCCCGACAGACATCACATTTCACAGGAAGAAATCAAATCAAATCAAGTTTTATTTATATAGCACATTTATAAACGATGTATGGTCGAGCCAAAGTGCTGTACATAAAATAAAAATAGCCTACAGTAGAGACACTTTACAGCAAATACAACAGCACAGATTGTTCAGAATATCAGTATGAGAAAAACGACACCCTCTGTCCTTAGACCCTCTGTCCTTAGACCCTCTGTCCTTAGACCCTCTGTCCTTAGACCCTCACATCGTACAAGGAAACACTTCCAGAGAAAACCCACAGTTTAAGGGGAACATGGGAGAAACCTCAGGGAGAGCAACAGAGGAGGGATCCCTCTCCCAGGACGGACAGACGTGCAATAGATGCCGTGTGTAAATCCAAGAGATAATAGATTTTACAGCATATAGACCGAATGTTAGGAAATGCATGTGTCTGTAATAAGATGATGAATCCACGAGGATGTCAGCTACAATCCTGTGGAAGCCATCAGGGAAGCAGCATGACGAGACCCAAGGCAGGACCGCAGAGACAGGTTCAGCCACGACCCGAAGTCCACCACTTAATCCAGAACTCAGGATAGAGGATCCAGGACACAGGACTACAGCAAGAGGATCAGCCTCGACTCCGGATCCCGGCGTAGATATAGATACAAAACAAGAACAAAGATTTGGCTGGGTTAATCGGAACAAGAGAATACACAGACACAGACAGAGAGACAGACGGAAGAACAAGCACTCCCTTAGAATAGGTTGAGGGCAAAGGGTAGCAAGTAAGAGAGTAAGAAACATAGGTGGAGAGGCATACTCAGGGAACAAGGTCCCCACTGGAGGCTTAGTTGGAAATTGATGAGAGATGGGATGAAAATGATACAATGATACAATCAGTGTGTTGAGATCACTTATAACAAATGAGAAGCAATTCAACATTTAGGCTCACATAAACCAGTAGTCTCCTCATAGAAAAACATTATATTCTTTCTCCATGTTTATGTAAAATTCATGCTACTTTCTACTAGTTCTTCTACAACATTTCATAATGCTCTAAAGGTCCCATGTCATGGCCATTTCTACTGATCATATTTCCATTGCTGAGGTCTACTAGAATAGATTTACATTGTTCAATGTTCCAAACTCACATTGGTTTCTCAAACAGCATCTCTGTATAGTATGTGTATTCACTCTCTGTCCTAAACGGCTTGTTGGAGCTCCTGCCCCCCCCTCCCTGTGAGCCCAGTGTGCTCTGATTGGTCAGCTCGCCCACTCTGTTCTGATGAGTCCACCACCGTTACAGCTGAACATCAGTGTTTATGTGTTACAATGGCGTTTGTTAGCAACCAGGAAATGACACCAGTAATGACAAACAGATGAGAATGCTGCGTGGGGTCTGGGTGCCGTGTTGGCGGGACGTTGCGGGGCTCGCTGCTCCGCCCTTTGAGGCTCGAGGAGCGGACAGTGTGAGCTGGGTTACTGGTGTCGTGTCCTGGTTGCTGCGTGGGGTCTGCGAGACAGCGAGACACGTCAAAACTCTAACGTTCAACTCGTGTGTGTGTGCAGAAATCCGCGGAGCCGCAGCTGAGGAAAGATAAGGCTGAGTATGTGTGTGTGAGGAGGGCCGTTACGTCACTATACTCGTCACGTCACAGAACCCAGGAAGAAACAAATGGAAAAAGAGAAATGTCCAACGAGGCGTTCTGGGGCAGCATAGACAGGTCTTCTCTGTGTTCTACAGGGTGTACTTTGAGGGTTTTTGACTCTGCAGACCGTTTACATGCAGAAAAACCTTCATAACACACAAGGGAACGGGTGATAACCGGAAAAGCATGACATGGGACCTTTAACGTACAACTCATTATTTCTCGCCCTCTGCCTGTCTGTTTACACACTTGTCTCTTCAAGCCCACTTCCCAAAATGAAATCCCAGTCGCTCTGATTGGGTTGGGCAAAATAATATGGGGCACCTCTGAATAACTTTTTTAACCACATGTTGTCTGACCTGCATACCACTAAAAACTGACCCTTTTAAATCTTGGGTACAGTGAAATGCTAATAACTGACTTGATTGCTACAAGGAACTTTAGCAATCAAGATAACGAGCAACAAGAGGCTTTAAGGCCAATGGCTGTTTTGAGAAATAATTATCAGTGTGTTCATCATTTCCAGTTTCCCTTTTCACATTACATGCAGTCCTTTGATTTAAAAGTTGGCAACCCTCCTGTGAACACCTTGGTTATCTTACCCTTTGTTCCTTTCTTCAGATAAGTTTTCCTTAAGTCATTGCAGTTTCTGTTTCTATGAGATATGAGTGCTGAGGGTGCCGCTGTTAGAGGGACCTCTTGTCAGACCGAAAGTAAAGACGTGAGCCCCTAAAGTAGAACGCTTGAATGAAGGATGTGGCCAATCAGAATTTACAAAGTGTCAATAACACCATGGAGCAATTGGGATTTATAGTGAAGAGATTTCTTTACTCTACTATTTTGTTGTGGATTATCCATCCATCGTAGCGGAGGAAGCAGTTTCAGCAGAAGGTTCAAGGTTCTTTATTTGTCATACGAACATAGCTACAGTGTAGTTATGTCGATGAAAATCTTAGGTCACTTCTCCAACAGTGCAACACAATAATACAGATAAACAGAAAGATATAGTGCAAGTAAATATTAAAAAGTAAATACAAAAAGAAAAATAGTTGGAAATAGTGAAATAAGAGTCTATATGCAAGCTATTGGAATGATATATTAGATACATAGATAAATAATTACTAAGTAGCAGATGAATGTTATGGATGTTGTTTCATCAGTTCAGGTGTTTAACAGTCTTATGGCCTGTGGGATGAAACTGTCTCTGAATCTGGTGGTTTTTGTCCGGATGCTGCGGTAACGCCTACCAGTTTGTGGCTGGGGTGATGGGGGTCTTTTATAATCCTGAGGGCCTTCTTCCTAAGCCGCTGGGAGTAAAGGTCCTCCATGGATGGCAGCTCCGTCCTGGTGATGTTCTGTGCAGTTTTCACCACCCTCTGTAAAGCCTTACGATTGAGGGCGGTGCAGCTGCCGTACCAGGCCGTGATGCAGCCAGTCAGGATCCTCTCTATGGTGCACGGTCTGTAGAAGTTGCAGAGTATCCTGGAGTCCATGTTGAACCTCCTCAGCCTGCGGAGGAAGAAGAGCCGCTGTCAAGCTTTCTTGGTTATGGTGGTGGTGGTGTGAAGAGTCCATGTCAGGTCCTCAGTGATGTGGTGTTGTCACGATACCAACATTTTGGTTTCGATACCGATACCAAGTCAAGAATTGCGATTCCGATTCTTTTTCTTTTATTATTTTCATGATCAATAAAATTGTAGTTTATCTGTTAAGTGTTTTCTTACAACATGGTCTCTTCTTTATACTTGAGTTTATGTGATTTCTTTGATAGTTAACTTTATATTTTATTAACATGTAATAGTACAGTAATATAAATAATTATTGACAAAATGTACATTGCAGATGTTAACCACATTGGTAAGTTAGCTAAAAAGATAGCCATATTAGACAGTTATCATTGCCATTAATTGCCTCGTCAAACTACTAAAACGTTCGTTTGTCATAAAATAAATTACACTTGTTTGACTTAGATTTGAGGGCATGGGCATGAGCATGATGTAATTATGTTATCTATCACATTCGCTAACCTGTCTGTCTTTAAATTTAATTATTTAAAGAGCTCTGGATGCCGGTCGGCGAGGTGCTTAGCCAAGTCTGATGACAGACAGGCCTCGTGGTGTCCGTAGGCTTGCCCTCACTGTCAGAGATATCGCTCAAATACTTCAAAATGTCGCTTCTGGCGTCTTTTTTGTCAACAAGCCGAGGCGCAGCAGCAGTTGCACTCCCACTTGCAGCCACTTGCTCCCCCGTTTTCTCCACATGCTCTGGCAGCTAGCGCGTGCACGAGAGAGGGGAGGGACTTAGAGCGTGCTTGAGAGGGGCGGGACTGCAGGCACGGCTGCAGTGCAGGGAGTGGAAGCAGAGCGCTGAACACACACGGCTCTTATTAAAACAGCGCTTTCTCACCGGAGTACTTTTCCCCGTCATTCTTAAAGTACCGATACTAATGAAACGGAGGAATCGTAACGTTTTTAACGGCAGGGTATCGCGGTACCTTTCAAGTATCGGTACACCGTGCAACACTAATGTGGACACCGAGGAACCTGAACCTGCTGACTCTCTCCAGAAGGCCCCAAACTCCTCTTTCCCTGGCCACATTTATAGGTTATATTTAAATTAACATCTGATGCATCTACACACTTTGGTGACCACCTATCTGTGTGCCTGCCAAGTTGTCAATCTTTTGCTTTATAAGAAACCAATTATTAATTTTGGTTATTCATATTGAAGGATAACAAAGAAGCACCTTCCATTGTGCTGTCATTAGTGCCTCCTTTTCATGTCAAGACAACTCACTCAGAGTGTCGTGACAAGCCAAGGAGGATAAATGGTTTTAGGGTTTTAGATTAATTTCTCCCAGAAAGTCATGACCAAGAGAGATGTGCAGCATGAATCGTTTGACAGAACTGCAATTACCTCTGATTACTTTCCTAATCATAATCAGACAGGCTCCATGTTGTCCGTGACAGGGTTGAACTCAAACAGTGTCCTTGTCAGGGAGCGTGCCTGATAATGATTGTGACTTTATGCTTCAGGTGGGAGAAGATGTGTTGTGTGTTTCAGGTGTGTTTACTCCGCACAACAAACACGTTCCTTTATCAGATCGGAAATTAAATTATAAACTTGTCTTCCCGTCTAAAATGATAACGCCCGAATGGCACCCATTTGTATGAATAAACCCACATGTTAATTGCCTCCAGCTAGTCTGATACACATGTAAATTTGGTTTGGTGGTTCGTTTAAAATAATTCCCAACCATTTAGCGTCTGATCTGTCCACCTGGTATTACAAAGTGTATCTTTAGCACTCCGCAGTGTGAGCATTTGAGAGATGTTGTTAAATGGCACAGTTACTCTAATGGATTCTGCCGGAGATAGTGCATCGGCCAACTCATCAGCCTTACGAGGGCACTCAAACTATTGTACCCAGTAGATGAGATTTTTATCAGTCTGGATGGAAATGATAGGAGAATAATAGCTAATGGTGTGCATCCATTTTTACACTGCGCTGTGGTTTATCAAAGCCGGGATCTCCCCCTCGACACTTCATTTCAGTTTTTAAACTTCAGAGATAAGCTCAGTTGTGAACACTGCAGGAGGGAAATACAAAGTAAAGACATGTGTGGGAATAAACAAGTTAATATCTGTGGAGATCCAATGCAGAGGGAATGCTTACAACATGGTAAGGCAAACACTTGTATTGTATCCAATTTGAATTTTTCTTAATAAGCTCTGTATAAGCTATGAAGTTAAAAAAGGACATATTATGCTCAGTAAGGAGCCAGTTGAGGTGGTTCGGGCACCTAGTAAGGATGCCACCTGGGCGCCTCCCTAGGGAGGTGTTCCAGGCACGTCCAGCTGGGAAGAGACCAAGGGGTAGACCTAGGACCAGGTGGAGGGATTATATCTCTTCGCTGGCCTGGGAGCGCCTTGGGATCCCCCAGTCAGAGCTGGTTGAGGTGTAGCCAGGGAAAAGAAAGTTTGGGGCTCTCTGCTGGAACTGCTACCTCCGCGACCCGACCACGGATCAGCGGGAGAAGATGAATGGATGGATGGATATTATGCTCAATTTCAGGAACATATTAGTATTTTTTGCTTCTACTGTGACATGTCTCCATGCTTTAATGTTCAAAAAGCTCTTTATATTTCTCATACTGCCTGTGCTGCAGCACCTGTTTTCACCCCTCTGTCTGAAACCAGAGCCCAGTCTGCTCTGATTGGTCAGCTGACCGGCTCTGTTGTGATGGTCAACGGCTTAGAGATGTCCCGCCCCTTATCCCTATCACGTACAATGTGTTGGAGCTTTAGCCAATAGAAGCACAAGTGTAGTGATGTCACTATGTTATGGAAGTAAACAAGGAGTCCAATGGAGGCAGGGGGGGGAGTGTGTGAGAGAGAAACTCCAAGAAATCAATGTTCATTGTCCGTAAAAATACCTGGAATCAAAAAGCGAGTTTTCACAATAAACTCCTGTCATATTGTATGACATGTAAATCTAATAAACAATCACATATCAGTGTCTGCTGTCACACACATTATTAAAAAGTGTGCCATATTCAGAAATAAAATGCAAAACTTGTGTCATATGAATATAAACTGAATATAGCCAATTACTCAGAGCCATGAGGAAGAATCATTTTGTCCCTGCCCCCCCCCCCTCTGAGAGACAGCAGGGGTTTGAGGATCCCGCCGAGCTGTCAGATCAGCGGCGTAAAAAAACAATCTTGTTTTTGTTGGTGCGAGCTGTTGATGGAATCGAGCACCGAAACTGACATATTTATGTATTACCTTGGTAAAAAAGCTGAAACTCTATCTCTTTCAGTATCAGGAGAAACAGCTACCAGCACCCGATTTCATGTTTTTAGAATTGTTTATTTCTACTGTTTTAATTTCTTTTTATGTGTAATGCCTTGTTTTTGATGCTGCTGCAATGCAAACATGTCCCAATTTGTGATCAATAATGTAAATCTTATCTTATCTACGACTCATCATTAACACTTCCAAATTGACATGTGTATATATATATTTAACACACTCAAACTTATTAATATCTGTATGCAAACATTTATAATTTTTAACTGAAACTGTCACTTATTTCACATATTTTGATCCTTTCTTATTCTTACATTTCTTTATTTCTACTTTAATAATTGTGTGAATTCATATCCGTCCTATCCTGTGTTTCACCCTTATTGTTGTTGCGGCTCAGACACCTGCATTTCCCTAAGGGGATCAATAAAGCTTATCTTTTGGCCAATATTGCAGTCACTATAACATGCACTTTTTAAAACACTAACCTGCCATTATCATAACTGTAGTAGTGTGACAACCCAATAGTTCAGTTGGAAAGACTTGGATGTGACCCACTTATTAACCTACTTTGGTTTGCTCCTTTTGGCAGTGTCCAGTAGACCTAGTTTGCCCACATTTTAATAATGTCATGGAAAAGATATTTAGTAATTTTCAAGTTAACAGCAGGGTTAAAAGTTTACTATTTTAAAAGACGACATATTATTCTGATGTTCAGGTTCATATTAGTATTTAGTGTCTCTACTGTGACATGTCTCCATGCTTTAATGTTCAAAAAGCTCATTATTTTTCTCATACTGCCTGTGCTGCAGCCCCTCTTTTCACCCTCTGTCTGAAACCAGAGCCCAGAGCTGGCCGGCTCTGTTTTGAGTGGTCAACCGCTTAGAGATGTCTTAGATATGTCAAAGCAATATTGTAAATGAATATGCTTTTTGTTACCATCAACTTGTTACTTGTCTCCCATTTTTGTTTGCAGCCGTTGATCCGGCCTGTAATCCCGGACGAGCCCCCAATTTATACAGATTGACTCGTATACTTGTATCACAAATGCGGAAGTTCACACAAACTGATAACTTAACATAAATATCAAGAACCAAAAAAAGTGTAAATCTGGACTGTCCCCTGCATTGTGCATGGTGACAAAGAGAGAGCTGAAGCATGTTCTGCAGCCCTCGTAAGTTAAGACATATGAAGCTCAGCGCAAGTTCAACTATAGGAAGACCGTCTTTAGAATCTGTCATTCACATATTTCCTTCTTACTACGCTCACCCCTCCAATCAGTGATCGGGGGCGTTCACTCCGCATGTTAAACCTATCACTTTCATCTCTATTCCCACAAGCCGATCACAGCACATCGTCAAACCTTTAAATCGGCTCTCTCCCCTCCTGACAGCTTTCATTTCAGGTGACTCAACACAGCCCTCCTCCACCCCTTCCACCTCCCGTTCCTCCCAAACCAGGGTCCAAGTCAAGCTTAAACCACTCCTCTTCAGACCGTCGTCCATCAATCCCTTCATGCCTCCACCACCACCAGTGTCTAGACCCGGGGGGGGGGGGGGGTACTCCCACACAACGGGGTCTAATCGCCAAACACCATTACATTCATCTATGTGTTCTCGGCAATACATGTATATTATTATTACATCAAAACGAGTCTCTCCTGATTGAATTGCACTGAGGACTTCACTTCAGGGTTGTCACTGTTGAAGCTTATTTAGTGTAAGGAAATTATCAACAGCACATTCATCAAAGTCTTTTTTAGTTCATGGATTCTCCTTAAGCAACCGAGGGGAGGATGTGAGTGTTTTGCTGACGCCTTCTAGTTGTTCTGTATTAAATTGAACATATTTAAAACTGAGGACATAGCATGCTTTATAGGATTTACCGCCCACTGTAATCAAGGGCAATGAAATTGAGCTTGTAGGACAGTTTTAATTCTCGCTGTTGATAGCAAGCCATGCATCTAAAAAACCTACAGGCTCGATCTGTGCAGACGTTACAGCAGCATTTGTTTTCACTGCAGGAAATTATCTCATTCAATGTTTGTGATAAAACATGACCTGGCTCCATCAAAATGTGCTCAATGTGTCGACATTTTATATATATTTTTTTTTACTGCAGGCTAAAAATGACATGTTGAGTGTTTATGTATCAAACTGAGGAGAAGTTCACAGCCATGAAAGGTTATCTGTGAAACAGGGACAAGGTAATGACATGTTGTCATGTTGACTGCTCACTATCTTTCACCTCTCATTGCTCTCAGTAATTTTAAGTTAAAAAACTATCTTTTTATAAATCTGACAATTTTTGTGTCCAAACAGAACAATGTAACCTTAAAAATAAGAAACCAAGATATTAAAGATCTAAAATTATTTTATTTATATGAAAATGTGCGTTTCATCAAGCATATTCAGGCAATAGCCTATACACCAACAATGAAACACATGAGCACATACTACAGTGTAAAAAAGCAGAAATAAAATCTGAGCTGACAGAACATGCTCCGTTTTAGTTTAACACACACAGTTAAAGGTGGGGTAGGTAATTTTGGAGAAACCAGCTCGAGTGCGCTGGAATTTAAAATACATAACCGGAACAAATCTGCCACTTCCTTACAGAGCCCCTCCTCCAACACACACAAACGCGCACATGACCAATGAGGGCACGAGATAAGTTTGTGCCCAGATGGAAGGCTGACAGGCAGGTAGGCCATCCAGTTATTTTAGCCGGGCCGGCTCAGATGATTGGTCGTGCTTTTTACAGCGCTACGGCTTCCACAGATGACATTTTTATATATTTGTCAAAGCATTTAATGTATTCATTGCTATCGGGATGTTAAGAGCATTCCATGGAATATAACAAAAAGTATTTCTGAAATAAATTACATACCCCACCTTTAAGCTCACACACACTATTTTATGAACATGTAGGTTCACCTGCTGAATTAGAAACAGAACAAATGAAGCAAAGAAAGTGAAAACCATAAAGCAGATTCAGGCAGTAGAAGTAGAGATTTACACTTAAAGTATTATCCTACATAACAGAACAGCTCACAGAGAAGAGATAACATCTAATCCTTTTACATCAAACACTATCTGCTCTTTGGTTTTTACTAACATGTAATCCTGCTAGTAATCCCCACTTTCAGAAATTCCACAGTAATCTGATTATATTTTTCATGTAACAGAGGGAATACAGTTTATTTTTGTATCCTAATTATGTAATCTCGTTACACGCAATCCTTTGCTCCCGAAGTCTGGCTTGTTTGGTAAAATGATCTCTAAAATATTGCAATGTTGCACTATTTGTTGTGAGATTTATAACACACATTATAAAGCAAGCTGCGTTAACTATTCCCTCTATCTGTTTAAATTGTGCCAAAATGCTGCCAGTGGTGATAAGGGCTGAACTGAACTCCATTAGGGCTCCTGTGTAAAACACCATATGTCTGCCTCTATCGCTCTCACACACATTTCCATCTCCTTCTCTCCGCTGCATAGAGGTGTTACTGTCTCTTCCTCCTTCCAAGCCCAAAATCAATTGCATTCACTCAATTTATATCAGCTCAAGTCAACAGTGCCGAATGAAATGGAGGGATGTGCACAACTCTCCCCAGTCCAAACAGCGGCAACACAACGCTCATCAATAACACGACTGATAGACATCAAGTACAATGTAAGGGCACAGAAAATAAACATTACGGTTGAATCACAGATAACATATGCTCCATTTTCCCGAACAGCAATGAGGCAATTCAAATCACACCATTATGTGTCCTATAACTTTCTCTCGTAGCAGCTGCTGTCCTATAAGTGAACTGCAGTGACAGCATCATTCAAACCATGTGATACACTGTAAAGAGAAAATAAACAGCTTACAAGGGAGAATTCAGACTCAATGTGAATGTATTTGAACGTGGAGAATAATTGCCTTGACATCAAACAAAAGCAAGATTTTTATTTTAATGAGGCTTCTGGGAGATATCAAAGTAAATGATTTTTGCATTAGTTTTAAAAAGCCAGTTTTGTAAAAAACTGGACTTAGGGTATTTTCTCAAACAGTTTTGTCAATTTATGGCCGCTTTATATTGGTTTTTCAAGACCAGTTTTGTAAGGTAACTAACAAAACTGGTTACCTGAAATTAAAATGCTTATCTTGAGCATTTTAATTCCTTGCTACCTTGTTCTTCTACCCCACTACAATCATAACGGCCCGTCCACACACAGGCATGAAAAAAATCTTGAAAAATCTTGATGCTGGGCGTTTCTGAAACTTGCCGATTTTTTGCAAGCAACGCGACCAACAACCAATCATATGAATCTCCCGCCCCCGACATACAAAGCAATAGCAATGTTAAAACGAAGTAAACTGGATATAAACTCCCCAAACAGGCGAAAACCTACCAGTTTCACCCACTGTCTCTGCCACCTCTCTCCATGCCTGGTTCCTCCGGTTTGTATCCCGGTAAATAGTTCTGGTCGTAAAGAACCGGGTGATTTGCTACCGTAATTTCTCGTTTGGAATATGAGGAAATTAACTGCGGTCTGGCTCTCGCAGCTTGCACACGGTTTGATTGGCTAGCGCTTGTACTGGCGGGATTTGCATAAACGGGATTTGATTGGCTGATGCCAGCTTCGAAAGCATCGGGAGCATCAAAAGTTGAACATTGCTCAACTTTTGATGCTCACGATGCTTGCAAAGCCATGCTCCGCTCCCCACAATGCATTTCGGCGAAGATTCAAAATCTTCTACGTCACCCCATTCAAGTGAATGGGTGAAGCTTTGAAAGATTTTTTTCATGCCTGTGTGTGGACGGGCCGTAAGGCGCTTTCAAATTGGAGTACTTTTACCCGTACTTTTCCCGTTTAGTTCCGTTAGTGCAGGGGTGGGGAACCTTTTTCCTCTCAAGGGCCATTTCAATTTTTTCAACATCCTCCGAGGGCCGTACAAATTATTGACGTCTGCTTAAAAATACAAAAATCACAGCCCATTCATTTGGCCTTTCTTTCATGCTGTGCAAAGAAAAAGCAACCTCTTAATCCAGATATTTTACCATGACTCGCGCGTGCACGATTGTGGCATGACCACCAAAACAGAAAGATATAGACACAAGATTTGTGCAATTTAGTATCCTATCCATGTGAATATGATTTAAGTGGGGGGGAAGTGAAAAGCATCAATCTGGTGCACTTTGAGAGCAACATTAGGAGATCTATGGATACATCTCTCAACACCCATATGAAACAGAACTGGAAGCAGATTTCCTTTTTCTTTATGGATATTTTACAAATCACTCCCCTTTCAAACTGTATTCTTGTTTATTAATAACAACTTTTTTTTACTGTCATATAGTATTTTATACCTGTTTACTGTATTCTCTTATTTTTTTGTATAACTATAATGATCATATAAAGATGTGCCTGGTTGGAGAAAAAGCTTCTTATATTCGTTAGCATAGCTAGCTAACCAGATGCTAATAACAACAGTTATTGACTATATGATCAGTATGACAGATGAACAGATCGCCACTGGGCTTTCAACTAAAGACACAGCCACGCAAAACTGCGGCATGTGTACGGCTCCTTATGGGTACTGACATTTGTGATGTCCCGGCCCGGAGCGGCGTTCTGGTGCTCTGCTCTCCGGCAGCTCTAAACCCCTGTCGGACGAGACATATACCACGTGATGACACGTTAGGCTCGTGTTGTGTTCAAGGACCCTGACCTTGGCCAGGAAAAGCAGGCACTCGCTTGTTTAATTCTTTTGCGGTCTAGATTTCTTCTTTTTTTTTCTTTTTTGCGTGAGTTATCTCGAGGGCCGTATCAAATTGTCTCGCGGGCCGTATACGGCCCGGGGGCCGGAGGTTCCCCACCCCTGCGTTAGTGCCTGGAATTTTGAGTTCACAACAAAAAGAGAACTTAGTTCCGAGAACTTTTAGCCCCTTTTTTAGTGCCTGCTAGAGAGGTGGTACTATCCTGGGGAGAAAAAAAGTACCAATTTCGGATTGGTTGGGCGAATTGGCTGGGCGAATTGCAAACCACGCCCCGTAAAACAGTTTTTTGAAGCCGCCATTGTATTTGCTGGCATTAGCATTATTAGCATTAGCCCCGCGCACCAACGGAGAGAGAATAACTTATGGCAACACGAAAAAAAACATGGGAGCGGTGGAGAGATGAGGAGGTGTCGGCGTTCTGGGGATTTACTCGGAAGGCTTCAGTAGAAGCTGCTGGGAGTCCCAGCAGCTTCTACTGAAGCCAGTCCCCAACTCCGTGGACTTCCGGCCGGGGACTTCGGGTGGCAGTATACGCCTTGAAGTTGTTTGCGGCCTGCCAGTAAACCCAAAGCAGAAGAAGACAAAGTGACGTCAGCGGCTTCATTTGCGTAATCTTCCCTCAGGGACTTATTCCGGTGTGAACGCGATATGTACTTAGTTCCATGGGGGAACTAAGTGCCAGGCACTAAGTACGGCAAAGTACTTGGTGTGAAAGCGGCTATAGGTAAGTATCATACTTTTTACTCTTCGACATTTATTTTAGTACAAGTTACTTTACAGGATTTGGATTAATGATATGAAATATAATCAACACAAAAATAAGACTTATGCTTATTTTAAGATTCATATCAGTATGTAGTGTCTCGATGCTTTAATATTCAAACAGCTGGCCGGCTCTGTTGTGATTGGTCAACCGCTTAGAGATGTCCCTTTGCAGACCATTTACATGCACAAAAACCTATATAACACACTACAACAAAGGGACAACCCACAACAGCATAATAGGGCCTCTTTACATAATCTCCACCAGCTGCAACAAACATATAAACGCATCAATAATAACAAAATCAAAACATATATTATAAATTATTCGGAAATGTGCCAATCTGCATTTACTTTTAAGTACATTTGAATGCAGGACTCTTACTTGTAACAGAGTATTCCTACTCTTTCTACTTTTACATACAGGATCTTAGTCCTTCTTCCACCTCTATTAGAAACCCCTGTTGAGCCAGAAGAAATCAAAAGAGAGATTTCTGCGTCAATAATTTACCTGCTCATGCAATATTGAATCTGTGTTATTACGTGATTCTAAACGAAGTGGGTTAATTCTGAACACCAGTTCCTCCTCAAAGTGACGAGTGTTACAGAAAGTAAACTTCATTTTAGCCTTTAAAATATTCACTCATAATGTATTGGCAAACACAAACAGCTGACGCAAGTGTTTGCTCGGGGATATTGGGCTGGAAACCGAGCAGCATCTCCGCCTCGCGGGAGGGAGAAATTCAATTGAAGGATTTGGAGAAAATCCTGTCGGGTGAACTGTGTCTGCTCCAACTGCAAATGCGGTGTTCTCCAGCATCCTATTGTTTCCCTCTGGGCTTTGTGTATGTGTGTGTGTCTGTTTTCAGAGGCTGTGAGGTGAGGGGGCGGGTTATAAAATCAAACTTCCCAAGACTTGAGAACTGAAAAAGAACAGAAAGTAACAACTGCTGCATAGGTATGGAAATAAGTGCACGTTTTTTCTCTTTAGTTGTGCAGTAGGGATCAAGCTGGAAAGCTGTTATTTGTGCTGATGAATATTAACGCTTTATTCAAACATGTACTTTTAAAACAAGCCTAGGAGACAAAGCACCTTTCTTGAAAACCATGGAATAATATTAAAATGTGGATCCTTCTGTGCCTTTCAGCCTTTGGGAGCTACAATAAATACCATTTAGTCGACATCCAAGTTGATCATTTGACTGTAGAAGTCACATTTATCACAGTTCACTCTACAAGGCAATTAAAAGATTGAATTAATGAACATTGAGTGGGAATGAACCTGAACCTTGTGAGTATTGTATGAACAAATTATTCAAAAGTGTGTTTATTTGTTGTAAAGCCAATATCTAAAAATATAATTCTCCAACACAACCTTGTTCAACATTCACTCCATTTGTCTAGAAAGAGGTAGTGAAAGGAAATCTCAAACGGTCAAAATGCTCATAGAATGTGACATACCTTTTTATATTGAAATATAGGGAGAAAATCCCACTCTTAATAACACTGTTTCAATTGATGCCTTCAGGTCGGTGTGGGCGGACAAGGATTGCTCTGAGATCTTCAACATGTCATCAGCATTGGTCTTCATCATGTCACGTCAAAATTCAAACACTTTGCATAACCTTTCTGAAGTACTCAATGCTTTTTTTCACAGAAGATTGTCAGCTGTATAAAAGGAAATTCAGCCCCAAAAACTACTGATCCTACAAAAACGTAACCAACAATATAAGGTCCCACTCCCTTTTCAAATAGTTGTGGATGTATTGAGGTCAACTGCAGTTGGACTTTAAAAGTATAATTTTGTGTTACTATAAATATAAATATTAAGGGTTAGGAGCAGAGGTCGCGTTAACCGAATATTTTCCGTCTATGACGGATTTTTTTTAACAATGACGGACAAATCTGAAAGCAGTCCGTCATTTTGACTAGGGGTGCACCGAATGGGAAATTATTGGCCGAAACCGATACCGAAAATAGGAAAAAGTTGGCCGAAAACCGAATGCCGAAAGGCCGAAAATGATTAATAGAAATATATATATATATATAATGTATACATTTTTTACCAATGTTGTTCAGCTACCTGATTATGGAAATAGACATGATTATGGCAAAACTTAACTTAAATAATAATCACTATTATGGGTCCATAAAACATTTATTCAGCACTTTTGAATGCATACAGTACATTTATATATGTCATGTATTATTGCTAAAAAACATTATATCGCAGTCTTAGTGTCGCCAACTCGTTTCTAATATGCAAAGACAACAAATGCGTCTATGATGTATTTTCGATCAGACGAGATCTCTCTCCCCCGTCTGTGTGCGAGGGGGCGGGGCAGTTTACACACACGCAGCTGCTACATGCAGCGGAGCACACTGCGGAGATGGCGGAGAGAACGCGCTCCGAGGTGTGGTTAAACTTTACCCGTCTCGATGTGGAGAATACTTGTTACCATAAGTGCAATAAGAGTTTAGCATGTAAGCACGAGCAATTTATCTAAACATTTAGCAAAAGTGCACCGCATGCAGACGGAGGAATGTACCGGGTTCGACCGTCTTTCTAGCAGCTCTGTAGCCCCATCCACGAGTAACGTTTCCACGTCAGGTGTTATGTATGCTAGCAGCAACACACGGAGTTAACTACATGATACAAACATGGGTTAATGATTAGAGGAAACTGAGTTATTTAGTTTGTTAAAATTTCAGCTATTCTGTTTACAGTCTGTCATCAGATTATTTAATACGATTTGTTAAAGGCTCAGGCAATCTCGATGACAAAGGTCAATGTCCCCCCCCCCCCCCCCTGTGAGCCAGCCGCGAGCATGGTCGCCGCGTCTTTATTACGTCATCACAACAACACGTTAGGTTACCAACGTAAGCCTGTTCTGACATTCGGTGATATTTTTTCGGTGCTAAAACCCTTTCGGCCGAAAGGGCCTTTTTAACCATTTTCGGCCGATAATTTTCGGTGGCCGAATATTCGGTGCATCCCTAATTTTGACAGATTAGAACAAACTCGGAACAGCGCCAAAGTTTCCCCGCAGCGAGGCTCCGGTGTTATGCATGCCCTCCAAAAAGGAAATTATACCGTTTCCAAACCTAACTGTGCCGTACAAATCATTGAAATGTCTGTGAGTTTTGGCTTTACGCTGTGCACGCTCCCGCGAGGTGCAGCAGCCATGCATAACACGACGCATGTGAACTGTCCCTCCCCCCCCCCTCGTCAGAGTTGTGTAAAGGCCGACGGGTAATTCTGGATTTTGACGGAAGTTTTACGATCCTGTCCGTCAAAATGACGGGCAGCGAAAAAGTCTAGCGCAACCTCTGGTTAGGAGTTACTGTATTTTAGGTATATTTTTGAAGCTATATCCAATATCTTGCCTGAATGTGGATATTTTAAAAATGTTTAACCATTGAAATATTCGATGGTTCTTTTAAATAATACTCTTCTATTGCAATTTTGTTTTAGCTAAGGAATGCCATTTTGTTAATAGTCCTTTTTTAGGAAAGGGATATTAGGAATGTTGTTTCCATGATGATTGATCAGACTGCAATGAATTGTGTAGAAGGAAAAATTACATTACATGTCACTTGTTAGACGCTTTTATCCAAAGCGACTTACATACTCAATACTGTGGACAATCCCCACAGGAGCAATTTGGGGTGAAATGTCTCAGGGACACAACGACATGCTGACTGCAGTGGGGTTTGAACCTGTGACCCCCTTATGGGCTCAGAACAGTCTCATAATACACACATGCGCACAGAAGGATTCACACTTGTATTTCATTATCCGCAAAAGGATTCAAACTTGTATTTCCGGATCCACACTTGTGTTTTTCAATGCACACACAAATGTATTCCGTTTCATATACATGTAAATAAAATCCAAATACAGATAAAAGTTGTACATATGTATTTTTGATACCTGGCATGCCTCTGCGCCCCCCCAGGGGGGGCGTGCCCCCCACTTTGAGAACCACTGGCTTAGCCTAATCGATCAGTGCACTACGAAGCCAGTGCTAGACAGTGACTTGTTAACGGGGGGGGGAGCCCCGCCGGTCATTATCGGCCGATATTCACTCTTAATAGTTTGATCGGTGCTCTCTATAAAGGCCGATCAGGAGAGCTGGATCTGATCGATATGGACATAAACGCGAGTGAAGTATAACCGGACGCGAGAGAGATCAGATCAGCTGCTGAGTCTGACGGAGACACGCAGCTCTGCATGATCACCTGATGCTCCGCCCTCTGTTTAGCGAGCTGACCGGACTGCGCAAAATGCGTATATGAAGTAATCTTACCCTCGTGGGGGCACGCTCATGTGATTGGCTTAGAATGAAGGAGACATCTGATTGGCTATAGATAGAAAAAATTACAAGTACGAATCGGCTGACCGTCAGGGGAGTCTCAAAAAACTCACACACGAATGCACAGCGATCCGTGCACAGAAAGCTGTTTGTGTGGCAGGTGCAGGGGATTTAAACTGGAAACTAATATGTGAGGATCAAAAATACATCTGTAAAACTTTTTCTGTATTTGGATTTTATTTACATGTATATGAAACGGAATACATTTGTGTGTGCATTGAAAAACACAAGTATGGATCCGGAAATACAAGTTTGAATCCTTCTGTGTGCATGTGTGTATTATGAGACTGTTCTGAGCCCATACCCCCTGATCCGAACACCAACACACAACCCACTGCGCCACACATCTCCATCAAAACCACCTCAAAGATCACATTGATGAATGCAGAAGAGGCAAAAACCTTGCATGGTGTGCTAAAGAAAAGGTGTGGGTCATATTTTAATTAGAAATGACAATAGACCCAACACAGAATGACTGAAACAACCCGTCAACTTACATCTTCATCATTTAGCTGTCACAAGCTAACCCTAACTCTACCATGTAAGGATAGAACAAATCAAAGTCTTCAGCATGAATACAAGAAACAGACAGTCTGTGTTTTAATATTAGACATGGGAACACTATATATTATTTAATCTCTTGAATGATTATGTATGATTTAGAGGTGGAGGCAAGGAGGTACAGTTCCTTCTTTTGTTGTTTGTCTTAGATAAAGTAGAAAAGGAAGAAGTGAGGAAGCGATTCAGGGGTTGGAGAAGGACGTGGGGATTTTTGAATAAATGGATTCCCTCTTGTGCAAGGTATAAAAGAGTCAGTATTTGATGTTCTTTATGGAATATTTTATAAGGCGGTTAGCTGCCTGCTCCACGGATGCTTTATTTCTCTGAAACCCACAGAGAGCTTGGACTGGAGGTTTGAAACAGGAAGCAGGGCTGAAAAGGAATGACTGATCTTTACATAATGGAGACAACAAAACAAGCTCTCAGACCCTCCATCTGTGGGGTGAGGTTATTTAACATGTTGTGTTTATTTTACTGACATAATGTGTGTTGTATCTTTGCAAAAAACACAAAAGCAAAACATGTTTATCTTGTATCCCTTTTCACTTTCAATTTAAGGATGTTACCTGTCTGTGAAGTTCAACTTGTTTGTACTTTCAAGTCCTCCATGATTCCTCCCATCACATCAATTTATTATAATACATGAAAGCAACCCATCTAGGTATAGAGTGGCGAAGTCCCTCCCCTTCCGGTGGACCTCCATGGGACCTTATTTCGAAAAGAATATGTATTGAAGTCAATGGAGAGAGAAAGATTATCTTTCGATCCCGTTTGAATTGTGCCACGAATTACACATATGAGGTTTATCAATTTAAAAGATAATTTTGCAAGTAAAACTGTGAAGTAACACATTTGTTTGTGTGAAACGCTCAATGAACTACATCTCTGGTCTTGCAGAACAACACACGTCACCAAGATGGCCGTCACTACTGTCTTGTCAACAAAACGATTGACTACCCTCACTATCACCACAAGGAAACACGTCCAGAAGAATGTCATGCAAAGCTGCCTGCCTGCCTTCCTTTGATTCTCTCTGTACTGCCTGGTCTTTTAATGTTTAATGTCAACCATTTGTGCAGATAGCATGAAGTAATAAAAGATCGGCGATCGCCGATGCTAGCGTTAGCGTTAGCATTTCTCCCCCGGGCTTAAATTGTGTATTATAGAATGATCACACCGGTGACAGTACTCTTCAAAGGGTTCTCGAAATATGACTCTTACTGTTTAACATTTTGGATTACTTAATGTTACTTCATATTAAGGCTAATAAAAATGACACGGCTGTAATGCTAACTAACGTGCTAGCTACTAGCTAGGTAGCTAACTTGATCCAGTTACTCCTGGTCCTTTCATCAGACGGGAAGCGAAAGAACGAGCAAGACCCATTGCTGGTATGATAACACAACCTGGTACTAAGCAAACAGGCATCTTGTTAAAGTTATCTTATCTTAGCCAGCTAGATAAATTCTATATGGCGCTGATCTTAGCTATCTCTTAGTGGAGGAAAACAATTGTGACATCACTTACGCGACTCTGGGATTTGTAGTCTTTCTAGTTGCGTATTTTTCATAGTCTTATATTTCAACAGTTTTACGACAAACTGTGACTTTTTTGACATGGAAATTATGTTTTAAGATTGACAAACATCATATGTGTAATTCATGGCACAATTCAAACGGGATCAAAAGATACGTTTTCTCTCTCCATCGACTTCAATACATTATTTTTCCGAAATAAGGTCCCATGGACCGGAAGTAGGTGGGCGTAACTTCGCCACTCTATTTCATTACATTACATTACATTGCATTTAGCTGACGCTTTTATCCAAAGCGACTTACAATAAGTACATTCGACCAGGAAGACACAACCTTGAAGAAAACAGAATCATATAAGTACATCAGGTTTCATAGAGCCAAACATTTCAAGTGCTACTCAACTGGCTTTAGGTAAGCCAGTCCTTTATTAGTATAAAAGTGCTTCGTTAATAGTTCTAACGCTCGAAGTGGAGTCGAAAGAGATGAGTTTTCAGTTTGCGCCGGAAGATGTGCAAGCTATCTGCCGTCCTGATGTCAATGGGGAGCTCATTCCACCATCTTGGAGCCAGGACAGCAAATCCACGTGTTTTCGCCGATGGGAACTTGGATCCCCCTCGCAGCGAGGGCGCAACGAGTCGTTTGGCTGATGCAGAGCGTAGTGCACGCGCTGGGGTGTACGGTTTAACCATGTCCTGGATGTAGGAAGGGCCAGATCCATTCGCAGCATGGTAAGCAAGTACCAGTGTCTTGAAGTGGATTCTAGCAGTTACCGGAAGCCAGTGAAGGGAGGCGGAGTGGTGTGGGAGAATTTAGGAAGGTTGAAGACCAGACGAGCCGCTGCATTCTGGATGAGCTGCAGAGGTCGGATGGCACATGCAGGTAGACCAGCCAGGCGGGAGTTGCAGTAGTCTAGGCGTGAGATGACGAGAGCCTGGACCAGAACCTGAGTCGCTTTCTGAGTCAGCTGGGGACGTATCTTCCTGATGTTGTAAAGCGTGTATCTGCAGCAACGGGTTGTAGCAGCGATGTTTGCAGTGAAGGACAGGTTGTTATCTAGGGTCACACCCAGATTCCTTGCAGTCTGAGTCGGGGAAACAACTGAGGTGCCGATGTTGATTGTTAGGTCAAGAGTGGGACAATCTTTTCCCGGGAGGAAGAGCAGCTCAGTCTTGTCAAGGTTGAGCTTGAGGTGGTGAGCAGACATCCACTGAGAGATGTCAGCTAGACAAGCAGAGATGCGTGCAACGACCTGGGTCTCTGAGCGGGGAAAGGACAGAATTAATTGGGTGTCGTCAGCGTAGCAGTGGTAAGAAAAACCATGCGGGCTAATGACTGATCCGAGCGAGTTTGTGTACAGGGAGAAGAGGAGGGGACCAAGAACAGAGCCCTGAGGGACCCCCGTAGTTAATTGACAAGGGTCGGACTCAGACCCTCTCCAAGTCACCCTGTAGGTACGGTCTTTCAGGTATGAGGTGAGGAGGGAAAGTGCAGAGCCTGAAACTCCAAGTTTTTGGAGAGTGCGAAGGAGGATCTGATGATTCACCGTGTCGAATGCAGCAGACAGGTCCAACAGGATGATGACAGAGGAGAGGGATGCAGTTTTGGCAGTGTGCAGTTCCTCCGTGACAGCAATGAGAGCAGTTTCTGTGGAGTGACCTGCCTTGAAACCAGACTGGTGCGGATCCAGAAGGTTGTTCTGATTGAGATAACAGGAGAGTTGTTTAAAGACAGCGCGTTCAAGTGATTTAGACAGGAACGGGAGGAGAGAGACAGGCCTGTAGTTTATAACATCAGACGGGTTGAGAGTGGGTTTCTTTAGGAGAGGGTTTACTCTTGCCTCCTTGAGACTGTTTGGAAAGTGACCAGAAGTTAGAGAAGTGTTGATGAAATGGGTGAGAAACGGTAGAATATCAGGAGCGATAGTCTGAAGGAGGTTTGAAGGGATAGGGTCCAGAGGACAGGTGGTAGGGCGGGCAGAGGTAATGAGGGTAAGAACCTCACTTGGAGAGAGAGGGGAAAAGGAGGTAAGTGTGTTGGTGGAAGGAGGGTCTGGTGACCCAGCGGTGAGTAAAGGTGAGTCAGAAAAAGAAGAGCGAATATCATCAACCTTTTTTTCAAAGTGGGTAACAAAGTCGCTTGACAGAAGTGAGGAGGGGGGAGGGGCTTTTGGAGGGTCCAAGAGGGTGGAGAAGATGGAAAATAGTTTTTTAGGATTGGAATAGGAAGATTGGATCTTATCTTGAAAGAAAGTGCTTTTTGCCTGAGAGATCGAAGCAGAGAAAGAGGAGAGGAGAGCTTGATAGGTTAGGAGGTCGTCACGGTGTTTGGATTTCCACCATTTCCGCTCTGCTTCCCTAAGGACGGTTCTATTAGCACGCAGTGCATCATTTAGCCAGGGAGCAGGAGGGGATTGACGAGCCTGCAGAGATGTGAGAGGACAGAGCGAGTCCAGAGTGGATGAGAGAGTAGAGAGGAGAGTTTCTGCAGCAGAGTTTGGAGGCAGGAGATGGAATGAATCAGAGGAAGGGAGGGCTGAGAGCACCGACGAGGCAAAGGTAGAGGGGGAGAGGGAGCGAAGGTTACGGCGGACAAGTGCAGGATGGGAAGAGATTAGTTTGTTATGTTTGGAAAGGGATAGAGAGAATGAAATGAAGAAGTGATCGGATGTGTGGAGAGGGTTTACAGAGAGGTTAGAAGTAGCGCAGTTCCTTGAGAATATGAGATCAAGGACATTGCCAGCTTTATGAGTCGGTGGGGACGGAGACAGTGAGAAAGCAAAGGCGGTTAACAGAGATGTTAGTTCGTCTATCTTCCCCGTCTGGAGGTTGAAGTCTCCGAGAAGTACAGCGGGAGGGCCAGTTTCAGGGATGAGTGAGAGGAGATTATCTAATTCCTCCAAGAAGTCCCCCAAGGCGCCTGGTGGACGGTAGAGAACAACAATGGTTAACTGTATAGGATGGGTTACTGTGACGGCATGGAATTCAAAGGTGGAAGGAGTGAAGTTAGGTAGCTTGAAGAGGGAAAAGCTCCATTTGGGAGAGAGCAGGAGACCAGTGCCACCTCCTCTGCCAGTGGGTCTGGGTGTATGGGAGAAGGAATATGCAGTGGAGAGAGCTGCTGGGGTGGATGTGTTGGATGGAGTAATCCAGGTCTCAGTGAGAGCAAGGAAATCCAGAGACTGCAGGGAGGCGTAGCCAGAGATGAAGTCAGCCTTAGGAACAGCTGACTGGCAATTCCACAGGCCACCAGAAACTAGATGTTGGATCTCAGTGGAGCACGTGGGACAGATGAGAGCAGGCCGGTTATATCGATTAGGAGATACACGGGGCCAGTGATAATTGCGAGAAGACACATGAACAGGAATGGAGAAAAAACACATGATTATAGCATGAGGGGCTAGAAAACTAAAGAAAAGATAAATAAGACACCAGCTCAATCAGAGTAGGATTTGCCTCCTCTTTGCCTCCCTCGTGACTCCCGCAGGACTCCAATGTCTTTGTCAGTCTTACTCCCGCAGGACTCCAATGTCTTTGTCAGTCTTCGGCTGTCTGACGCTGAAGCTGACGCTCCAGGAAAGAGCTACCCGAAATGGACGCCTGATTGCTCAGTTCACACAGCTGTAGCGGCCCTCTAATTAGTTAACTATCTACAGCTGATGGGCGACAATAGACTGGCCGTGCCTATATTAATGCAGGCTTGAGTGCTGAGATCTGTAAAGCAGGTTTCGCCTGAGCAGATCTGAGATTTAAAATCTCTCAACCGCGATTTAGCCGTTTAAGCTACAATAACAATTTATACAGAGTCGAATAAATGAAACAGAGAAGTCTAATTAAACAAGAATATAACTTACAGTGGTTGCTGCGTCAATAGGTAATGTCGTCACCGGGTCCAGATGCACACTGAGTTCATCAGATTTTAAATGCGGTATTTAAATGCTTTTTAAGGTACAAAATGACTGAGTCACGCGGTTGTACTTCACGCTATCAATAGACTGGCCGTGCCTATATTAATGCAGGCTTGAGTGCTGAGACCTGTAAAACAGGTTTCGCCTGAGCAGATCTGAGATTTAAAATCTCTCAAACGCGATTTAGCCGTTTAAGCTACAATAACAATTTATACAGAGTCGAATAAATGAAACAGAGAAGTCTAATTAAACAAGAATATAACTTACAGTGGTTGCTGCGTCAATAGGTAATGTCGTCACCGGGTCCAGATGCACAATGGTTTCCCACCCATTTTGTGGCCCCGCCCCTTTTTGGATAAATATCTGCTGTCATTTGACTGACCAAACAAACTCTAAAAGTTTTCGCTGATCACATCAAAAACGTAAGCAATTTCTTATGTACCAAAAAATGATCAGCAGTCAGGCAAATAAATACACAATGTCATTGGTGATCGATGATTGGCGCCAACATGGTGAAATTAAAACCAATAAAATTATATTGCCTACAAAGCCCTTAATGCGCAGGCGCCATCTTACCTTAAAGAATTCATTATACCCTACTGTCCTACTAGGGCATTGCGTTCCAAGAATGCAGGGTTGTTGGTTGTTCCTAGAGTCTCTAAAAGTACAATGGGAGCCAGAGCCTTTTCTTATCAAGCTCCACATTTGTGGAATCAGCTTCCAGTTTGTGTTCGGGCGGCAGACACCCTATCCGTTTTTAAGAGTGCGCTTAAGACCTTCCTTTTTTATAAAGCTTATAGTTAGGGCTGATTAGATCCAGCCCCTAGTTTTGCTGATATAGGCTTAGTTTGTCGGGGGACATCTTACTTCTTCCTTCTCTCTGTCTATACCTGTGTACTCTCATGTTCCGATTAACCCAGCTTCCCCAAATGTCTTTCTTTTTGGTGTCTATATACGCCGGGATCCGGAGTCATGGATGATCCTGCGCTCCTCTGTCCTGGATCGCGAGCCCTGGATCTTGAGTCGTGGCTGTGGTCCTGGATCATAGGTCCTGGATGGATATCCTCGTGGATTCATCTTCCTATTATACACACATGCATTTCCAAACATTTGGACTACCTATGTTGCAAATGTATTATCTTTTCAATTTACACACGGCATCTATTGCACGTCTGTCCGTCCTGGGAGAGGGATCCCTCCTCTGTTGCTCTCCCTGAGGTTTCTCCCATTTTTCCCTTTAAACTGTGGGTTTTCTTCGGAAGTTTTTCCTTGTACGATGTGAGGGTCTAAGGACAGAGGGTGTCGTATTGTCATACTGATATTTTGTACAAACTGTAAAGTCCACTGAGAAAAATGTAACATTTGTGATATTGGGCTATATGAATAAACATTGATTGATTGATTGATTGAATAGGGGATCGATGTCTTTTCAGTCTTTGTAACAAGCAGCTTGGCTTGTCAGTGTTTTATATTTCAATGCTACATACACTACCTTGACTTTGAACATTACAACTGGTTACTTTGACGATTAACCTTATTAACATCAGAATTTAGTTTCTGTGATGATGTGTTTGCGACAGATATACATATATTGACTGACCGAGTCCCAATGTTTATGCTTTTCGACCTTTCTGTGGAGGCCAGAAGCCTTATAAGTAAAGACAATTTAAACTTTTAAAATCTTTTTTGAAGTGCAATACATAACATAGCAGCTTTAAGAGATGATGAAACTATATATTTTTGCCGCCAATCCTTTGTTTTTACTGAAAAGTGAAAAGTGAATTTTGCCAGGCAGTGATGTGAAGGCTGCTCTCATACTGTCCTAATTTGAGAGTATAAACGGTAAAATGTCACTGTAATATATTAATAAATCAAAACAAGTCTGCTGAAATATGACTCACATTGGTTCCATTGCCTTTACAACACTTTCCAACTGTGTCTCAGAGCTTGCCGAGGCTTCAGTGAACTGAGAGAATGCTGAGTCTTACCTTAGATATGTTGTTATTCAAATTTTACAAAATACAATCTTTTAAGCACGACATTACAGGTCTTACTCTAGAATTATGTCCAAATTGTATCTTGTTTATCTTGTCATGTTACTATTTTCTCAGATATGTTTGTTGTTTTTACATTATCATTCATGTTTGTTGATTTGTGAAGCCCTCTGACACAAATGTGATTTGTGATATTAGGCTATATAAATACATTTGAATTGAATTGAATTTGGACAAGTCCTCACCTTATATGTTATGTTAAGGCCAATGCAGGAAGTGTTGTCTCTTCTTTGCACTGAGGCAGAAAGTAAAGGTGTGGAGGTCAGGGTGTTCGATAGGTGTCAAGCTAGTCTGACTCTCATGTAGGAGAACATGTTCTTCCTCAGCAAGACATTTGCCTAACTCCACGTTTTTTCTTTCCCTAGCTTCAACCAAGGTTTTAGTTCTGCAAACGTGACCATACACTGAAAAAACTGAAACATTGACTTTAAGTAAATGTAATATGTCAACAGATTTCACATAACTGTATTGGGTTAGTTGAAAGCAATAATATTAAGTTACATTACATTACATTGCATTTAGCTGACGCTTTTATCCAAAGCGACTTACAATAAGTACATTCGACCAGGAAGACACAACCTTGAAGAAAACAGAATCATATAAGTACATCAGGTTTCATAGAGCCAAACATTTCAAGTGCTACTCAACTGGCTTTAGGTAAGCCAGTCCTTTATTAGTATTAGTATTTATTGAACCTAATATTTCTTATTTTCACTTAATATTATTGCTTTCAACTAAGCCAATACAGTTATGTGAAATCTGTTGAAATTTTTTCAACGTTTCAGTTTTCTCAGTGTAGTTTATTTTACTAAATCCTAATCTGTACCACACCATAGTCACATGCAGATATGAGAACATGAGAATTTGAAAAACGTGAGCATATGATGTAAATGTTGTTATTGCAGAGAATTCAGGCATTACCAATGTGTTGCTGGGACTTTGTGGGTGGGTGTGAGAAGATAATAGGATCGGTTCACAGCACTGAAACACAAACAGAACGTTGTGCTTTAAAGATTGTAACTTTGGAAGATAATCACTTGATTGTTTGACTGCTGAATTTTAGCTTTGTATAAACTTAAAGAGGACATATTACATTATTTAAAGGGGACCTATCATGCAAAATGCACTTTTTTATGTCTTTTATACATAAATATGTGTCCCCCCCAGTAGGGCTGTACCCGAATATACGAATATCCGAATATTCGTTTGTTGGAGTACTATTTCAATTTCGTTATTCGGATATTCGTTTTTTGCGCTGCACTGCGGCTGCCAAATTGAATTTATTGAAATCTCCAATATCAACGTAAGAGCTTGTGCCTCTTCGGGGGGTGCTAACACTTAACCATAAACTTTACCGTTTACTTTCTCCGTCTTTATATGTAGATATTACTTTTTTCCGTTTATCTACGTCACGTTGTTTCCATAGCAACAACAACTTCCTGTACAATATCCGAATATTCGCTGCTGATTACTACCAAATATCCGGAGCCCGAAAAATGGTATTCGGGACAGCCCTAGTCCCCCGGTGTGTCGGGAAGTCACGCAGTGTCAGAAAATAAAACCCTTTCTCTTTTCCTCCGTACCCAAATCTTTTAAAAACGGGGGAACAACGAGCGGATACAGATTTGCTGCCGATATGACGTCAAATCGGCAGCGGACCCACAGACAGTTGCTATCAGAAACAATGCCTGACGTGTTTTGGACGTCTTTGTTTACATTAGCAAGCCTCGCTAACACTCAGAGCTAACCTGTACTGGAGAGCACATGTGTTTAAAAAGCAGGAAATAAAAAAAGGAGCTCACCTTGTGATAAACCCGCAAGAGAAAAAGCATTTGAGCTCCATACTGTTTCAGAAATAATCCTTGATGTGGTTTAGAACAGGATGGCGTTTTATCACAGCAGAATTTAACTTTATCTCAGGTAGAATTCCGCGTTTCTCTAACAGGGCTAAAAGAGGGGTATGAGCAGTATGAGGCATGGCTACGACGGGGGATCTGTTTGCTATTTTAAGCAAAACACTTCACAGACATGTTTTGTATAGGTATGGCCCTAGAATATATGTTTCCAATATAGCATGATAGGTCCACTTTAAGGTTAATAATGGTCTATGTTTTTAAAACGATCCTTTTATCTAATCCAACATGCAGTTTGGCATCTTAAAGAGTTGCTTCTAACCGGGCGTTCAGTTGCATAAATCATCATTTAAGAGAACTGTAATAAATGCAACGGATTAAATTGCGAGCTCAGTAAGTTGAGTTGAAGTGATGGTACATGGGTCTAAATACTCACCTGATACCAAACTCTGCGGAGTGGTTTATAATACTGCAGGTGTCCAGTCTGTTTCTGTTTCTCTCACACTTCTCATTCTGGCTGTTATGTCTGCTTGAAAAACATTGACCAGCTTTTGCAGAGACAGGGAATGCCAAGAAAAACTCAAACCACCGATTCTCCACAAACAGACAGGGAGGCGCCAACAGCCGGTTTTCACAATCTGTTTTCTTCTCACACTTGTGTGTTCAGAGCAAACTGATTCACAGGAACTCCAGAAAAGCCAGAATTTGGCTGAAGCTCCATATAATGCTTCTCTCAGGAACTGGTGGATCCCCGCTGCCCCCCAGTGGCTGAAATACAGCATCACATTCACTTCAGACGTATTTTGATATACAGACTATAAAGAATTGACAACTACTTAGTGTGTCAAACCCACTAAAAGACAGCTTAACTGGACACTAAATTATATTTCTGTCTGGCTTTATGCTAGGTCAACCCCTGAGGTACAATCAGGGTACAATACACAAATAGTATGTCCTTAAGGTTTTCTATCTATCTATCTATCTATATTCTTAATGGCTATGGTAATATGTTATCAAGGTATATTACAGTCAAGACATATTGAGAATACTTTGGCTCTATTGATGCAAATGCTCTGACACTAAAACAATTAATACCAAACCGAAAATCACAAATCTTATCTTCAGAACTAAATGTTGAAACACTTGTCCATAGTTCAACACATTTTCTGGAAAAGACGTGGAAGAAATCGTCCCCAACTTCATCCTGAAAAAATGTTTTGACAGACATAGCTTTTTTAATATGGGTACTTTGTCCTTTTGGGGTATATGTCTTTTTACTTCTTTGCCAAAAATACTTTATTAGAGGACAGAATCTGCTCATTTCCAGGTGTATATCAGTATGTAGTGTCTCTACTGTCTCCATGCTTTAATGTTCAAAAAACTCTTTATTCTTCTCATACTGCCTGTGCTGCAGCACCTCTTTTCACCCTATGTCTGAAACCAGAGCCCTGTCTGCTCTGATTGGTTAGCTGGCCGGCTCTGTTGTGATTGGTCAACCGCTTAGAGATGTCCCGCCTCCCGCATCACGTACAGTTGTAGTGTTACAAAGTGATGTCGCTAAGATATGGTAAACAAAGGAGTCCAGTGGAGGTGATTTAAGCCTTTGCAGACCATTTACATGCACACAAATCTATATAATACATAACAGGAAAGGGAAAACCCCAAAAAGCACAATAGGGCCTCTTTAAGGTAAGAAACCCACTCTTAACAGCCCTGTATATTCAGCAGCCTTCAGTTAATCCACAGTTCCATCACTTCAGTTTTTCCCCAGCCCAGCTGTAATAAACTCTGTCAGCTCGTCTTCCTATGAAAGCATAGCATGAGTCATTTGTGACTCATGCTATGTGAAAAATAAACCCACTGGTCACCGGTTGACCTCCATTAAGAAACGGCGCTGTGGAGCAGCGGAGTAAATCACCGCAGACGGTGATATACAGCCCATTTCCATCCGAGCGGCCCCGTGGCACCGCCTGTCAAAACTCTGAACATCATTACTGCCTTTCTTTAGATTTAGATTTGAAAACTCAGATTAAACAAGTTGTGTGGAAATAGCTGCGAGCTACGCATTAATGAGAACATTAGAAATGTAGATGTATCCCAAGGATGTTAAAGGTCAGTGTAAAATTGCTTTGGGAGCAACAACCCTGTTTCTGTATATTATTTAGAATCCGTAGTAATTGAAATGAGAAATAAAAGAGGTCTGATTCTCTGAGGAACCTTGTGCTTGTTTAGATCAGTGTTAAGAAGCGTTAAACCAGCTGAAGATGATGATCATGTATTTTAATTGTTTAAAGGGCAGTGGAACATCACCTATCACAATCTTCATCATCATTTATTCACAGGTTATTTAAAGCAACACTTGTTAAGCAAATATGTCAAGGTGAATGGCTGTTGAATCATTGCCCCATGCCGCCAGTACCGGGGGAAAAACGCAACATCTTGCAAGAAACAGCGTCTGAGGGCTTCTTAACATTTAACAAACTATGAATGTGTCATACCCACTTTACGGGAAGAAACTCAGCTAACTGACGATATGAACCATTTTTAGCTAAACGAAACACAAGGGTGATAACAAGCCTCTGAATTAGCCCTGAGCGAAAAAATGCTAACTCACTTAGCACAGAACTCACGGTAGAAATACTTTATTACTTATCGGATCTGCACAAACCAGATATCAGATTAAAGCTGAGATTCCACGGAGTCTTGAGGTATAAGTATCAAAACTCAGGCAGCGAAGGCAAAACCAGACAACACACAATTTAGCTTTACGGAGGCAAAACGGCAAATAGGTCTTACCTTTGCTGTTTTCTGATCAAAAGTTGTGTTCAATGGCATGACAACGATAAAAACGCTGCTGAAGGTTAATCCAATGTGTCTGCGTCACTTTGAAATTATTACTGATAATCCATCATAACATTTTTGTCAAAAACGGAGATTTCATATGAGCTGCTATGATAGCTACAACCCAGCTTCCGGTTTTGGGCAAACTGCGTGCGCATCACTCTCACTCCTCAATGGCAATGTTTAGATGGATTTTAGGAACTTCCCCTCGATTCTATTGGCTCTGACGGTTAAAAGAGATGTCAATCATCAAAATTGACCGAGGGGGGCCAGAGATATGGAAAATCCACCCAAATAACCCCAGAAGTGTTTTTGTTCTTCTAAATCTCTCTAAAAAGTTGTTTTGCATCAATCTTGATACAGGGTACTTACTATATGTTATACTTTGGATTCCTAAAGCTTGTAGTCTACCATCCCATCATCCAAGGGTGGTTTTCACATATAAGTAATGTTTTTTTTTTGGAAAGACACAATAATTTATGTTCAATCTGAATTTACTTTAGAATAAAAACATCTATATTGATTCTGACTCTTTTACATCCAGCTCACAGGTTTTTCATTACTTTGTGAAAAAAGATTATTAATGTTCCCCTTTTAGAAGGGAAGATATGGTCATTTGTTCTGGAAATGTCCTTTTCGAGCCTGAGACATGAAAAACAGGGATGGGGTTTAACAGGTTAAGAGGATTAAGAAACATATTATGAAATGACATTTAAAAACACTAATTTAAAAGCAAATATACATGAATTAAAGTTACAGTGCGGGAGATGCACACATCTGAAATGTTTAGCTCTGACTCTCAATCATAGCTAACTTTTTAGCAGAAATAGTTTTCTTTGATCTCACTTCCTTTCTACTTTCTTGTTTAACTTATCCTTTAGTTATTTCAAGTGTTTCATGCTAAACAAACCCTCCTTTAGAAAATTATAATCTGACCCCATGGTACCTTTTAGTATTCACCGAAACTATTCCTCTTTTTATTTTTAAATGCACATGGTTAAGTTTGCCATGTCTTTCTAGGACTTTTTTGGTATCCTCCGTGAACCAGGGTCTTGAAACAAAAACGGATTTTGCCTTAAGGGCCTTCTTCTACATTTTGTACATGACCTATGTTTTGAATGAATGAGAAATGTTGACGACTGCTATGCTATGATAACATAAGATTAGATAAGATTAGATAAGATAAAATGGAACTTTATTTATCCCCGTTGGGAAATTCAGGCGTTTATAGCAGAGTGAAAAAACAGGATTCAAACAAAGTCAGGCCGTTGTGTCCTTGGGCAAGACACTTCACCCGGATTTGCTCCTGTGGGTAATGTCCACAGTACATGTATAATATCAATGTGTACTTGTAAAAGCGCCTCGATGACTTTGAGGCGTGAAGATGGACGGTGTGGCGCAGTGCGCTGTGCAATGATCATCAGATCAAGGGGTGAAACCCGCCGCTGCTGCGTCTGTAAAGCCGTTGTGTCCTTGGGCAAGACACTTCACCTGAACTTGCTCCTGTGGGTATTGTCCACAGTGACCATTGCATGAATACAAATAAATATGTGTAATGTGTATTTGTAAAGCGCTTTGAGCATCTGGAAAAGCGCTATAATAAATGTAAGGAATTATTATTATTATTATTAAAGTGAAAAATAAACAGATAGCCTATCACGGTAAATCGTTGGTCATTTGAATGGACACATATACATATTTGGATTGTTAAATATATTTACATAAGTGTGCAGATGTGAGTGCAGGTTAAAGTCTTGTAAAAACAGGTTTTATGTATGTACGGTCCATGACTAGAGTAAAGTAAGGAAGACTCGGTTAAACTGCCTCTTTGTTGGACAGGAGGTGATATATTATATTAAAAGGATCATTTAGACTTTATTCTTAGTGACACTAACCTATGCAGTAAATAATCAAGTGCTCTCCAACAATCCTCCTTTTTAACAATCCCCCACCACAGATACCGCTTCAATTTCAGCTCCAAATTCAACTCACTGTTACCCAGTCAGCTGCTGCAGGCTGATAGCATCAACAGACCTAAACCAAACTGATATATGTGACTTACTATCAGCTACTGTCGTAACACAGGGGTAACACCACGTTCAAGAGTTCCCAAACTATGACGTCCTAAAAAAGTGAGAACATTTTCATTTTGGATCACTAAGCTACAACGCCAGACCATTATGTTGTGTAGCATACAATAGCATTATGACCATAATATTAAATACTATATTATGTCGAATAATAATAAGACGCATTAAGCATTTCCACAGTAACGGCGGTGCAATTACAATAAATTATAGCACCTTGAAGATAATATTGCCACTTTAAATGTCATTAGTTTCTATACGGTTGCTGCATAGTGTCGGTGCTGCATGTGAAATAATTTATTAGCATTTCATGTACGACGGGCATTAAAAGGCCAACTCAATTATCCATGTTGAGCTGAATTGCACATTTAAATTGCTCTCACCTGAAGCTCCTCACAGTCAGATGCAAAAGATATAACACTTTTCTAGCCACGCCGTTAATAAGCATTATGAATACATCGGTGGCTTCTCCCTGTTTGAATTGTTCCTGGCGAGCAAGCGACTCGTAAAGTGTGTAAATTCACACTATGCTACTGCCTTTTATTATTAATGTGAAATGGATCCTTTTGCAAGATCCATGGAACACTTTCTCTTACTTCATTGGTTAAAGAATGTCTACGAATTATTAGGTTTTGATTGCAAATAGCACTATCAATGCTCTTTGATTGATAGCAGTGTTAGTACAAGGTGATGGATGTAGTTGGTTGTAATGAATGTGGCATGAAGCAATAGAGTGCTAAAGGAATGGGTCCTTTAACACGGAAAAGACGTAGCATTTTACCACTTCCCTCGTCTCGAAGTCAATGGTTTTTTAACGTGTTTGTGTTAACACATTTTAGAGCACACAACCCACATGAACATTTGTACTTTACTGTTATTGTAAAATTGTGAAAGGCAGGTTTTCCTACAAATAAAATCATTTTTGAACCTTAATATCTTGGTTTCTTCATTTCTAAGGTCACATAATTGCCTTACATAATACACTTAAGTAAAAAAACATATTTCTGATATTTATTTTCTCTTTTTGTTTCATATCCGCATTGCATTTGATATTGGGGTAATCCAGAGGTAACATATAGTAATCAGGTTACATCAGTTTTATATGTTGATACTCAGATTACTGATTACATTGTTCTACATGTACAAATATAAGTGACTACATTTTAAGGTTACCCTCCTAACCCTGCCATGGTTTTTCAATGCAACTGAATCCACTGCTGCTTGTAAAAGTGAACACTGCCCTCTGCTGGACAACTGGAGCATTACATTACTGTTTCCTGCTGTCATGTAGTAACTGTGTTAAAAAGACAGACCCCCCCCCCCCCCTCCCCAGCATCCATCACTTCACCCACATCTGCAGCAGCGACCTGTCAATCAAAGGCAGGACTCCAAAGAGACCCACAGAACGCCTTTTTCCCTGACAATGAATGGCAGTAATTAGCACCAGCCAGCCTAATTAATGTCTCCCGAAGAGCCCCGAGGAAAACACAGACTGCTGGATCGGCCAGAACACAAACACTTGAGTCGAGAGCTCTGCGGTTAATAAAGCTTCTGCTGTGAGAAAAGAAAATGGAAGAGAGGGGGGCAAATATAATAAACTCCTTTTCTGAGAAGTATAAATAAAATAAATAAGTAAACCAGCTTGATTTTGCAGCGAGTGGTAACTGTTTAAAAGGAAAATCTGTCTCAAGTAGGTGCATATTTTTGCAGAAATACGATTTTAACATAACATTACAATCACCGAAGCGATAACGTTCAAGACCCTTTAACGTACATTTGATCTGGGATTTAACTCAGTATTTAAATAAGGAAATGACTGGTGCACAAAAGAGTGCATCAGTTTAACTTGATTAAATCGTGGGACCCTGTATCTCCGAATTGATGCTAAAAATGTATATTGTTCAGTACATGAGGTCAGAGACAATGTGGGTAACCCTAACTATAACCCTATAATAATAGGTTGATTTATGGAGTTCCTCGAAGGATTTACCTCGTATCTTTGAGCAGATTTTTTCATTTTGTGGAGCAGTTTTGACTTTTAACTGTTGGAAAAACACTTGAACCGTGAAGTATTGCAATACTGTAGAACACTCATAGTCACAAATGTGAAAAACAAACCCTCATTGTTTTTCAATAACATAACTAAATACACATCCTCCAAGTATTGCTATAGCTTCCTCCTTAACTCCAGAGCCTCAGTGGTGGGAGCATATTGAGATGTATTGGTAAATAAACCATTCAGACCGATCGATCGATAATAGTAGAGGTGTGTTGTGCTGCAGGCCTGCATGGAAAACTTCATTTAGACATTGTGATGCCTTTTCTTATTGAGACAAATGGCTGCCATTACAATCCATGAAGAGCTGAAATGAAACCAGAGCCTGCAGGTGTTGCTGCAGATGGGAGAAAACCTCATTTCGACATCACACTGTCATTAGTTACGATAAGCAATATGAAATCAACAGCACTCAGGGAACACACATATTTCAATGTATTTTCTTGTGGGTGACGGTGGCAGTTTAACGTTGTAATTTGAAAGAAAACAAAATGGTAAAGGAAATATTTGGTTGTGTTTATGCAACAAACAGATGGTAAGATTTAGACAAATAATCAAAATGTGGCTTCAGAAAAGTTTTTTTCTTCAAAGTCAGGTCATAAATCTGAGAGCAAATCATTTTCTTTAAAGAGTTATTGACAATGCAATTGTTGTTGTGTCTCGTCTTATCTGTCCAGTTAGAGGTCACCTATTGTGCAAAATCCACTTGTTCACGTCTTTCATACATCAACATGTGTCCCCTCTTCTTCATGTCTCTTCTACATCAACATGTGTCCCCTCTTCTTCATGTCTCTTCTTCATCAACATGTGTCCCCTCTTCTCCATGTCTCTTCTACATCAACATGTGTCCCCTCCTTCTTCATGTCTCTTCTACATCAACATGTGTCCCCTCTTCTTCATGTCTCTTCTACATCAAACATGTGTCCCCTCTTCTTCAATGTCTCTTCTACATCAACATGTGTCCCCTCTTCTTCATGTCTCTTCTACATCAACATGTGTCCCCTCTTCTTCATGTCTCTTCTACATCAACATGTGTCCCCTCTTCTTCATGTCTCTTCTTCATCAACATGTGTCCCCTCTTCTCCATGTCTCTTCTACATCAACATGTGTCCCCTCTTCTTCATGTCTCTTTTACATCAACATGTGTCCCCTCTTCTTCATGTCTCTTCTACATCAACATGTGTCCCCTCTTCTTCATGTCTCTTCTACATCAACATGTGTCCCCTCTTCTTCATGTCTCTTCTAACATCAACATGTGTCCCCTCTTCTCCATGTCTCTTCTACATCAACATGTGTCCCCTCTTCTTCATGTCTCTTCTACATCAACACGTGTCCCCTCTTCTTCATGTCTCTTCTTCATCAACATGTGTCCCCTCTTCTTCATGTCTCTTCTACATCAACATGTGTCCCCTCTTCTTCATGTCTCTTCTACATCAACATGTGTCCCCTCTTCTCAGGTCTCTTCTATATCAACATGTGTCTCCTCTTCTTCATGTCTCTTCTACATCAACATGTGTCCCCTCTTCTTCATGTCTCTTCTACATCAACATGTGTCCCCTCTTCTTCATGTCTCTTCTACATCAACATGTGTCCCCTCTTCTTCATGTCTCTTCTACATCAACATGTGTCCCCTCTTCTTCATGTCTCTTCTACATCAACATGTGTCCCCTCTTCTTCATGTCTCTTCTACATCAACATGTGTCCCCTCTTCTTAATGTCTCTTCTACATCAACATGTGTCCCCTCTTCTTCATGTCTCTTCTACATCAACATGTGTCCCCTCTTCTTCAGTGTCTCTTCTACATCAACATGTGTCCCCTCTTCTTCATGTCTCTTCTACATCAACATGTGTCCCCTCTTCTTCATGTCTCTTCTACATCAACATGTGTCCCCTCTTCTTCATGTCTCTTCTACATCAACATGTGTCCCCTCTTCTTCATGTCTCTTCTACATCAACATGTGTCTCCTCTTCTTCATGTCTCTTCTACATCAACATGTGTCCCCTCTTCTTCATGTCTCTTCTACATCAACATGTGTCCCCTCTTCTTCATGTCTCTTCTACATCAACATGTGTCTCCTCTTCTTCATGTCTCTTCTAACATCAACATGTGTCCCCTCTCTTCATGTCTCTTCTACTCAACATGTGTCCCTTCTTCATGTCTCTTCTACATCAACATGTGTCCCCTCTTCTTCATGTCTCTTCTACATCAACATGTGTCTCCCTCTTCTTCATGTCTCTTCTACATCAACATGTGTCCCCTCTTCTTCATGTCTCTTCTACATCAACATGTGTCCCCTCTTCTTCATGTCTCTTCTACATCAACATGTGTCCCCTCTTCTTCATGTCTCTTCTACATCAACATGTGTCCCCTCTTCTTCATGTCTCTTCTACATCAACATGTGTCCCCTCTTCTTCATGTCTCTTCTACATCAACATGTGTCCCCTCTTCTTCATGTCTCTTCTACATCAACATGTGTCCCCTCTTCTTCATGTCTCTTCTACATCAACATGTGTCCCCTCTTCTTCATGTCTCTTCTACATCAACATGTGTCCCCTCTTCTTCATGTCTCCTCTACATCAACATGTGTCCCCTCTTCTCCATGTCTCTTCTACATCAACATGTGTCCCCTCTGTGTAAAGAGACTCTGAAAGTCTCAGGAACAAAGATTCTCTCTCTTTTTGATCCATTTCTATAAAAACCTGTCTGGCCACTTTATAATGTCATAACGATGTGTTGTCTTGTGTAACCATTAGCCAATCAGCAACCAAGGTAACCCCCCCCCCCCCACCTTATCACCTGAATCTTGGAAACAGGGCTGAAACAGAGGGGATTATGGGTAATGCTGCAATGATCTGTTTGGTGTTTGGAGCCAAACACTTCAGAGACATGTTCTGTGTTTATCTGAGACCTTTAATATATTGATGAAAAACAGTATAATAGGGGACCTTTCAGTTCTGGTGTTGTGCCTGTTTTATTTGTATACTAACCTCTCCCTCCTGCCTTTGTGTGTTTTCCCTCCACTGTGATTGTTGACCTGCTTGTTTTCACCTGCGTCCCCTTACCTTGTCTATATATAGTCCCCTTGTGTAGTTCCATGCGTCAGGACCATGTTTGTATCTTGTCATGTTGTATCTGTTAGAGCGAAAAGTTTGTTTGATACTTTGTCCTTTTGCACTTTTGACCACTACCTGACTTTTCTCATCCTCGTAACAGTGTTTTCTGTAAAGCTCCTGTCACACTGTCCCGAAATTGACACCCGATGGACATACGATAAAGGAAATGTTCAAATTCGGCTGTGATCGTAGCAACATCGGGCCATTCGTGAGGGCATCTAAAGCCATCGTATGACCGCCGGTGGAGTTTCTCAGGCTCCGGCAGCAACTTCGTGAGCGGCAACTTCGTAAGGCACTCGTGAGGGCATCTTGTTAAATCGTGTCATCTTCGTGTTCTCATCGGCAGGGGCGGACTGGCCATCTGTAGAATCTGGAGAACCACAGAACGGCCGGTCGTCAAGGGCCGTTGACAGCCGGCTGGCCCTTTAAAAAAAATTGTTTAACGTCATAATTTAAGTTGCACTGACGGCCAACAGAGGGCGACAGCGGCCGCTAATGCAGTTGTGTGGTTCTTATCTGTCAAATAATAACACACAAAGAAGAAAAAAGACCGGCCACAGAAAGAGAAGGGATTAGACGCCACGGCAGACAGGGGCCCTTGTCACTGTCACTACCCGATCTGCAGCTCTGCCCGATCTGCAGTGTGCATGTGCGAGATGGTCCGCCATATTGGACAACTCCGGACGGAAACCCAAGATGGACACAGTGGCTTTTAGCAAAGCTCAAAAATAAAACGAGAGAGAGATGAGTTATTGTTATTACAACGTGACTTCACTATTATTTAACAACTCTTTTTATTGGGTTCTTTTATTTGGGGTTAAGTACATTGTCAGAATAAGTGAGAAATGGATTTAACTTCTGTTAGACAGCCATATGCCATACATTTTTGCACACATTCACAGTAAATATGTATTCAGTATGATAGCTGTCTAACAGAAGTTAAATTCATTTCTCACTTATTCTGACAATGTACTTAACCCCAAATGGGGTTACTTTTAATACTTGTAAATAAAACTTTTGGCCCGTAATTTACTTCCCTCATTGTAGCGACCAGAGAGGGGGGGGGCGGGGGGATATATATCCAGTCTCTGATAGTGTTACCTTATTATGAGAGTGCTCTGTTTGATTCTGAAATGGTATTTATATAAATATATATATATATATATGTGTGTGTGTGTGTGTGTGTGTGTGTGTGTGTGTGTGTGTGTGTGTGTGTGTGTGTGTGTGTGTGTGTGTGTGTGTGTGTGTGTGTGTGTGTGTGTGTGTGTGTGTGTGTGTGGTGTGTGTGCGTGTAGGTGTGTGTGTGTGTGTCCGCATCTGTAGCCTGTTATTGTCTCATTATACCGCACTGTGAATGAATTAAAAGTAAATATATAAGTGGTCATGAACACATCTGTCCATCAGACAGAGGGCTGCTGTGCCTCCTGTCATCATTAATGGACGTCTCTTTCAAATGACCGCTCAGAGGAGAGGAGTTCTCATTTCTCTAACCGCCTGCTGCTTCCCCTCCTCTCTCCTCGGCTCCCCTCCTCGACTCCTCCGTTCGCATCTCCTGTGGGCGGGACTAAGTCTCGGGGTTAGGAGTCGAGAGGGGAGTCGAGGAGGGGAGTTAGAGAAATGAGAAAGGGCCAGGGAGAATTAAAAAAACATGGATAATAATCAAAGAAAAAGGTGGGCCGAGAAGGCAAGAGGAAAAAAGGTGACGTCACTCGCAGGTGAAGCATATAAATGTCGCAAATTGACAGACCTCTTTGGCAGCAGCGCTGCTACAAGCACTATCAGCAGCAGCAGCTTAGAACAAGTGCAAGATGATGAAGAGAATGATGTGGGCGCGAGTTCAGATATACAGCCAGCCTCCTGCGTTCATGATGAGGGACAGAGTTGAGCTGCTGGAAGAACCAGCTCAACTGGCATGTATACAAGTGCAGCGCAAGAGCAAGAGGTGGGTGAGAATTATCCCTTGAACTCAGTGGCGTTTTCTCCTGGAGGCCAAGGGATGCCAGGCTTATGGATTGTAGTTATCCTTTTAATAAATAAATTAAAAAACTTTGTTTAGTTTCGGTAATTATTCTGTGCTGTGTGTTCAGTGGCGGTTCTAGACCAATTTGACTGGGGGGGCCAGTTATTTTCTGAGGGGGGCACAATGAATGCAGGACTAAAAAGAGAACTAGACAGTATGAAGTAATTGCGCATAAGAAAACAATGCAATACAGTTATTGGTATTTGTTTCTGTACACTTATTTATTTCAGATAGATCTTATAGTTATTACTGTTAGCTTCAGCTTAAGTTATAGTGCAATGTTTGCACTCACACCATATTTATATAAAAATAAAAGCAATGAACAGTTACATCTCTATTTTACATAAGGGTGTCTGCATCCCAGGCTGTTGTTTCCTTCCCAAAATGTCACATTACAGCAACAAAATCCTGCGGTCTTTGTGATTTTTGGCAAACCGATCAACAAATAAGTCAAGATTCAAAGCCTTTGACCTCCTTGACTCAATACTAAGCAGACCGAGATTGCTCAGTCTCTCATCAGTTATGGTGGATCTGAGAAAAGTTTTGACCAGCTTCAATGTAGAAAAACTACGCTCACAGGAAGCAGAACTGACTGGGATTGTGACTGCTATTTTGCAGAGTCTGAAGAGCTCAAAAAACACTTATTTATAAGGCTCAATTAACTGAACAAGCTCCACTGTACTATCAGGTCTCTGCATCCCAGTCTTTATTTTCCTATCTAAAATTCTGCTGAACTGATGTAGCTCATGCCCCAAGTCCTCAAAATTTGCATCATACAACTGAGCAAATGAAAACAGAGTTGTCTCTCTGCTGCAACACACAGTGTGTTGCAGCCGGCCCATCTCTCCCCCATTCTCATTGAGTATTTTACAAAGAGTGAAACAAACAGCGCCCCTCTAGATGTTATGGTGAAACCGTAGATTGCACTCTCTGTTGCGAGAGGAGGCCAGCTGAAATTAGCTTCCCTTGGTGAAAAAAATTGGAGAGATTGACCAATCAGATGAGGCTCACGTCATGCCTCACAATCCAATTAAATTGCATCAACTTCAGTTCGTACTGTAACTGTCATCACTGCCCTTAAACAGTAGCAAGCAACTGAAGCAAGTGCAATTATGGAGGGTGGAGATTTGGAGTATTTCATCAAACATAATTGTACTAAACTTCCGCTACAGCAGCAACTAAAAATGAAATCTGATGACAGGCCAATGCCCAAACTGGAGCTGTGTACAGAGAGGAAAAAAGGAGCGAATCAGACGTAAAACCTTAAATAATAAACAGCGGATTTCTAACATTTGACATTTCATGTGGCCGGACTGGGTCAGTTTCCAGGGCTGAATTGTAGTCCCAGTCCGCCCCTGATCATCGGTGCATTCGCCCTCACTCTGATTGGGGCGAATGCCCGATGGCACCGATGATAACAAGATGCCCTCACGATGGCCTTACGAAGGGCACAATTGACACACGAATTCAACACGAAAATTAACCTTCGCAAGGTCCTTCGGCTATTTTTTGGCATGCCAAAGATTTTGCCACCGCTCACGAAGTTGCTGCCGGAGCCTGAGAAACTCCACCGGCGGTCATACGAAGGCTTAAGATGCCCTCACGAATGGCCCGATGTTGCTACGATCACAGCCGAATTTGAACATTTCCTTTATCGTGTTGTTTTATTGCACAACAAAATCATGTAAACATATTATGTAAACAACCCAATTTGTGTTCTGTGAAACTAAAAAGGATATAATATATTATTTTGAAGGACAGTTGACAGGAAGTTGTTGTTGTTATGGAAACAACATTACGGAGAAAACGTAATATTTTCCACATATAAAGACGGATAAAGTAAAGAACAAAGTCTGAAGATATCAGTACAGTATCATAGTACTGTAACATAATTGTTTTTGGTACTTTCATTGCAGTTGTATGTCTTAAATGTAATGTAAATGTTGCCTTCGTGTGTGGTTCGGGGCCATCTTCGTGCGAAATTCACAATTCCATATTCGTGTGTCCATCGGGTGTCAATTTCGGGACAGTGTGACAGGGCCTTTAACTCATATGTTTACCTCTATTGAGTGATTTTCTGTTGTACTTTGTAAAATTAGTTGCTTTTTCACCGAAGACTTTCTTTTGCACCTTTTTGTGTCGATTCGTGCAATTGGGTTAATGCTTGTTAATGCTTGGGTGGTTTTGGCGCAGTTAGAGTTAGAGCGTTGGTCATCAGATCTGGTGAACTCCAGTTCGAATCCCGCCTCGGCCGCCACTGCGTCAGGCCGTTGTGTCCTTGGGCAAGACACTTTAGCCGCATTTGCTCCTCTGGGTAATGTCCGCAGTAATGACTCTTACATGTCTAATATGTGTAATGTGTAGGCCTACTTGTAAAGCGCTTTGAGCACCTAAAGCGCTCTAATAAAAAATGTAATGCATTATTATTATTATTGTTTGCCTAGTCGTGACAATTGTGTTGTATGGGAACTCAATTCACAGGACATTAAGCTTCAATTCTATTAAGAGTAGTAATTACTTTAATATATCTTCTTTAAAAAATAACATCGGCAAATAACAATTCCCAGACGTTCTAACCTGACGTGTTAAATATTACCAATTAAGTGCAAATAGAGCACAGTCCTCATGGTCCAACCCTTTCCATTTTAAGCTGCCTGACATTTTCCCTTCCAAGAAAAGCTTCCACAACAGTCACTTGAAAAAAATAGCCTGCAGTGGATAATTGTATCTTAAAAGTGTCATTATAGCCTGTAGGAAATGCTAACAGCAGCTATTAGCTACCTCAACAAATATAGCAGCGCAGAGGATTGTTGGTGTGTGTCTCTATAGAGCACAGATAATTATCTCCACTTTGTGTTCGGTCTGACAGGGAAGAGGGAAATGTTCTCAGATAAACTCACATGGAAGTGCAATTAGAGAAGTTGTGCAGAGATAGAAAATGGCTCTGCTGCCTGCTAGACCTCAACCCACGACTGCTGTGTGAAAAAGGGGATGAATTGTAACATCACGTCGAGTCTGTTGCTATGGTTTGTTTACCAGGTTTATGTTTCAGTTTAGTTTCTATTCCATGTTTCTATTTAGTTAGTTAAGTCATGTCTCATTGTTCACTTCAAACAGTTACAGTCACTTATGTCATTCATCTGAACATTTTGTACATGAATATGTGTCACGTTGTTTTGGCTTGTGTAACCATTAGCCAATCACCAACCAAGGTAACCCCCCCCCCCCCCTTGTCACCTGAATCTCCTCCTAGAGCACCATTGTGTTTTTTAAACCAATCATCTCACAGAGGGGCGTGGCCAGCAGCAGCTCATTAGCATTTAAAGAGACACAGAATCAGCACTTTTGAAACAGGGCTTTATGGGATGCTACAATGATCTGTTCGGTGTTCCAGCCAAACACTTCAGATCGATTGATATATTGTTGAAAAAGAGGATGATAGGGGACCTTTAAAGACTTGTGATTGTTTTACCTTTGTGCCAGGTCTTGCATTTGAGTCCAAAACATCGTCCGGGTTCATGACATGAATAGAGAATATGTACCAAGTGCATGGTGTTTTGTGTTGTCTGTCTGCTTGTCTAACTCTGTTGCATTCATTTCTCTTTCTATCCATCTGTCTTTCAGTCTGTCAGGAGTCCACAGTGGCAGATAAGCAGCCTGTCATCTTCTCACAAACCCAAAGTAATGCAACGGTTTCAACATATGAAAGATCAGTGGATCCAATCTACTGGCCTTCCTTTAACTAATTCTGAACCGCCCTTTGTTCCCTCTCTTTGCAGCCGTCTGTCTGGGTCCAGACTCTCAGTCTTCTTTCATCTCTGTGTCTCTAAAGCCAGGACTGCATCACATTATGAAAATTGACATGACATCAATGATGTGGGCTTTCACACAAACACACATGCCCAATTACAAAGTGATTACTAATCCTTTATAGTTGGAGGAACAAGAGCAACATGGTGTATAATAAAGACTCTGGTATTGGCCCAAATGTAAAATAACACTGATTATAACACCTGAAATACATACCGTAAATGAATAACCCAAAAACACAACAGCAGTAATCATGCAGGTAACATTTCCCCATACTAATCAGATGAGGTCTTTTGTAACAGACTAGCCGAACCACTAATTAACATCCATTGTCCAATCATAGCAACTGTAACCAGGGACAGCCAGCAGGTCAAGATGGCTGCTCATGGTGAAGCAGTGTGCATGCTGTGGTGGTGAATGAAACATTATATTTTAATAAATGAGTCAAGTGTAAAAGGGCGATGCAAATGGACTGTTCATATATATATCTTTATCCAGTCTTTACGGCCCCTCAGAGCACTTTACTGAGTCATTCCCCCTTTCACACCTCATTCATGCAGAGCAGTACCACTTGCTCTAGGGAAGCTAACATTCACATTGTCGGCCATTGGGAGCAACTCAGGGTTCAGTGTCTTGCCTATGGATAATAATTAATTACATTTTGATTAGAGCGCTTTTCCAAGTGCTCAAAGCGCTTTACATTACACATTACACATGTCACAGTGAATACTGTTGACATATGTATCTAATATCTAGTCAGGAGATGTCTTTACACTTGATATAAGACCTAATAACTTAAGACGTAGCAAAGCAGTGATATATAGGGTCTTGTTTTTAGGCAATGCATCTTATCTTGTTGAGTCAAAGATGCTTGAAAACATCTTATTTTGAGTTGTATCTCAGATTTAAAACATTTGTATTGGAAAATCACCAACTGACATCAGAAAACAGAACACTTTTGAGCATCTCTGGCTTATTTTGTAACAACGTTTTCCTGATTCTGTTCAAATAAAGTTCAAAGTAGCTCTAGATCTGATTCTTCTAAATATCACATCTTATTTCAAGAAATCTTATCAAGGACATTTCTACGTGTTCTACTGGCAGATGTTTGTACTTATTACAAGCACCTTTTTTCATTATTTATTTGAAATGTTTTTTTAAGCATTATCTTTTTCCAGTGACTACCCTACACGTGTGCCAGTTGAATTTCTCCCAGAGCCAAAGCAAAAAGCAGAGATGCAGATGAGAGCCGTGTTGCTATAAATAACTGTCTGTGTCGGAGGTGGTGCAGCTGCAGAATGAGAATATTTACATAATATAGAGGTTTCTGCCTGCAGGCGGAGAGGAGGTGTTTCATCCTCCTGCAGAGAGCACAACTGTTCTGAATCGCTCTGTATATCTGTGTGTGTGTGTGTGTGTGTGTGTGTGTGTGTGTGTGTGTGTGTGTGTGTGTGTGTGTGTGTGTGTGTGTGTGTGTGTGTGTGCTCTCTCTCCGTAGTCTCATAGAAACGGTTGTGTATAAAGGACTAAATGTACACAAAAGGCATACACTGTGCCTATAGTACTGTGCCTGTAGCAAGCGGATGGGAATACCCTGTTACATGCTGTTAATTATTGAAAGACCTTCTGACATTGGCTCTCACTTCTTCTATTTGAATGACTTTTACACTACAATGTACAATATATGATGTACTATGTATTATAGTTATTACCAGCTGCTACTTCACCACTGAGGCTGTAACACCACTGTTGAAAGTGACTGTGTTATGTTCATTTTTTACAATCAAATCATTGTGTTACTTATCGCTACCGTATAGTTTTGACATGTTTACTTATTTTATTGATAATGCTGATGCTTATTTCTTATAATGGATGTGTACTTGCCTCTTTATATAATATCATAGACTGTATATAAATGGACGTAGTGTCCGTGACGTCACCCATAGGATTCTGCAGAGTTGCTGAGAAGCAGTTCCACTATATAAACGTTACATTCATAATCAAACGAGACAATATGCAAGAGAATTAGCTATTTTCTGTTATTCTTAATGCTTGTCATTCACACGTTAATAAAATAAGTACTGACACATAGCAGAACAATTGTGGTGATGTTCAGCTTAATAAGCCTTGTTCCACATAATGTATTTAGCTAATACTACAGCGGCTGCAGGCAAACCAAGTCCTCGTTTAGCTGCATTCCTTGATCTCCAGTTATAATGCCGGACTCCGCCGCCCGGAGCTAACGGAGCCGCAGGGGGCTAGCTCCGGGACGCCAGCTGGAGCTAGCTCCCTGCGGCTCCGTTATCTCCGGCAGCGGACTCCGGCGGCCAACACTGGGATAAATGGCCTTGTAACATTTGCCATAGCCATAGACTATAAAAGACTATAAAAGTCTTACCCAAGGCTGGATCATAAACTAAACTATATATAGCCTCTATATACATGTATAAAGGGTTACGTCCTTAGCTGGCAAATAAGCTATATAACAAGCTAAGCTAACAAGCACACAAACACCTGCTAACGGGGTTAACATGTATAATATTATCATTTTAGACTTCTTGGAAGTTCTGTTAGTACATTCAAGCGCACAGCACGACATTTTAATTGTCTGGTATTTGTAACAACATTCCCTAAAAGGCACAATCACCACGAACACGGCTAAAGGGTCAAGTACAGTAACTACAACTAGCTAACGTTGTAGCCTAGCAGAGTGGACAAGTTGCTGTTAGCTGACAGTGAGGCACGTACCTGTCCATCAAAGTGACCACGCCCTAATTTATGCAAACACTTTAAGACCTAATATAAATAAAACAATTCACTCACCAATTCATAATCATTAAGGTGGAATCTACTATATCCCGAATACTTTGTATTGCATCCAGGGGTAGAAACATGTTTATTTCTGCTGTAAAGTTGGGCATTTTAACACGGGGGTCAATGGAAATTCATCCTTTCTGCAGTCATCGCCTATCGGCCAATATATGAACTGCAGTTTGTGGCACTTCCTTATTGGCCTCCGGGCTCTGCCCCAGAGTTTGCCGCTTGTATAATATCCTACGCTCTACTCAAGTTATGTTTGCCTTTTATCTGCACTGTCCCTTTTAAATTGAGTGATGAATAGAAAAATCTGATTCCGATGTTTGTTTGTGTTCAAAACATGCATTTCATTTGGTTGTACAACGTTTCACATGTTTATAAAATATATAATATTCCCTGTTTCCAAAGTGCTGATTTGGAAACATCTAAAGTCTGTTACTTTAGATGAAAATAAGGAGCCCCTCCCCACGCCCCTCTGAGAGAGATTTGGTTACAAAGAACACAATGGTGCTCTAGGAGGAGATTCAGGTGATAAGGTGGGGGGGGGGGGTTACCTTGGTTGCTGATTGGCTAATGGTTACTCAAGACAACACATCGTTATGACATCATAAAGTGGCCAAAATCTATATCAGCTCATTTTCAGACAGGTTTTTATAGAAATGGATCAAAAAGAGAGCGAATCTTTATTCCTGAAACTTTCAGAGTGTCTTTCCACAGAGGAGACACATGTTGATGTAGAAGAGACATGAAGAAGAGGGGACACATGTTGATGTAGAAGAGACATGAAGAAGAGGGGACACATGTTGATGTAGAAGAGACATGAAGAAGAGGGGACACATGTTGATGTAGAAGAGACATGAAGAAGAGGGGACACATGTTGATGTAGAAGAGACGTGAAGAAGAGGGGACACATGTTGATGTAGAAGAGACATGAAGAAGAGGGGACACATGTTGATGTAGAAGAGACATGGAGAAGAGGGGACACATGTTGATGTAGAAGAGACATGGAGAAGAGGGGACACATGTTGATGTAGAAGAGACATGAAGAAGAGGGGACACATGTTGATGTAGAAGAGACATGAAGAAGAGGGGACACATGTTGATGTAGAAGAGACATGAAGAAGAGGGGACACATGTTGATGTAGAAGAGACATGAAGAAGAGGGGACACATGTTGATGTAGAAGAGACATGAAGAAGAGGGGACACATGTTGATGTAGAAGAGACATGAAGAAGAGAGGACACATGTTGATGTAGAAGAGACATGAAGAAGAGGGGACACATGTTGATGTAGAAGAGACATGAAGAAGAGGGGACACATGTTGATGTAGAAGAGACATGAAGAAGAGGGGACACATGTTGATGTAGAAGAGACATGAAGAAGAGGGGACACATGTTGATGTAGAAGAGAGGACACATGTTGATGTAGAGGAGACATGAAGAAGAGGGGACACATGTTGATGTAGAAGAGACATGAAGAAGAGGGGACACATGTTGATGTAGAAGAGACATGAAGAAGAGGGGACACATGTTGATGTAGAAGAGACATGAAGAAGAGGGGACACATGTTGATGTAGAAGAGACATGAAGAAGAGGGGACACATGTTGATGTAGAAGAGACATGAAGAAGAGGGGACACATGTTGATGTAGAAGAGACATGAAGAAGAGGGGACACATGTTGATGTAGAAGAGACATGAAGAAGAGGGGACACATGTTGATGTAGAAGAGACATGAAGAAGAGGGGACACATGTTGATGTAGAAGAGATATGAAGAAGAGGGGACACATGTTGATGTAGAAGAGACATGAAGAAGTGGATTTTGCACAATAGGTGACCTTTAATGAGCTGATAATAATGCCTTTCTATTAGAGGCAAGGCTTCCAATAATGAATATTATAAACAACAAATATATATATATATATATATATATATGTTGTAGTAGAGGTGCCAGTTCACACACCAGCAGTTTGGCATCTCTCCATGACAAAAAAAGCACGTGCATGTGAGTCTTCAGACCTCATGTGTTTAGGTCCTCTGCATGCGTGTATATGTATTGTGTATACAATAAGAGAGAGTGAAAGAATAATCCACTTTTAATTATAACTGCAATTTATAGACTTTAATCAAATCAAATCAAAGTTTATTTATAAAGCACATTTAAAAGCGATTTTTGGTCGGGCAAAAGTGCTGTACATGTAATAAATACTACATTCATAATAAAAGACAATAAATTACAACAGATATATAAAAAACACAGGGAAAAGTCAGGAGTCGTGCTCTGCTCTGACTAAAAGGCCAGGGAGAAGAAGTGTGTTTTAAGAGTAGATTTAAAAACCCCTAGGGTCTGGGCCGACCTCACATGGAGGGGCAGAGTGTTCCAGAGCCTGGGGCCAGCTGCTGCGAAGGCTCGGTGCCCTCGGGTTTTGAGCCTGGTCTTGGGCACTATCAGCAGCAGCTGGTCAGCAGACCTTAAAGCTCTGCCTGGGGTGTAGCTCTGGAGGAGTTCAGCTATATAGGCCGGAGCCAGCCCATTTAGGGCTTTAAAAACAAATAAAAGGATTTTAAAATCAATTCGGAAACGAATTGGAAGCCAGTGCAGTGAGGCCAGAATTGGGGTGATGTGGTCACGCTTTTTGTGGCCAGTGAGTAGACGTGCAGCTGCGTTCTGCACCAGCTGCAGGCGTTTAATTGACGCCTGGTCCATACCCACGTACAGAGCGTTGCAGTAGTCCAACCTCGAGGTAACAAAGGCGTTAATAACCCTTTCCAGGTCTTTAAAAGATAAAAACAACTTGGTCTTGGCCAATAGTCGTATTTAAAAAAAGTAGGTTTTGACTACGCTGCTGACCTGCTTATCGAATTTAAAAGCGCTATTGAAGGTCACTCCAAGGTTCATGACAGAGGGGAGGATATTATTTTTGAGGGAGCCAGAATATCAACCGGAGAGGCTGGAGGTTGGGGTCCAAAAAAGATAACCTCAGTCTTGCTCTCATTGAGGTTGAGGAAATGTTGGCTCAGCCAGGATTTGATCTCTATCAAGCAGTCCATCAATAGCTGTAATGAGTTGTCATTTGAATTGAGTGGCAGATAGATCTGTACATCGTCGGCGTAGCAGTGGAAGGGGATGTTGTGTGTTGTGAGAATTGAACCTAGGGGCAGTATGTACAGTATAAAAAGGATGGGGCCCAGAATCGAGCCTTGGGGAACCCCACAGGTAAGAGGGGCTTTGGCAGAAGTTAAGATTAAGATGCATAAGTGTTGTGTATTGTGTGTGAACTGCATGTTGTGCTTTGCATAATGTTGTTTGCTGGTGCCAAATGTACCTTTAATGTCAAATTCAATGAACAATAAAGTAATCTGTATCTGAACATGCTGTCCACATTAGGTTTAAGGTTCAGTTTGCACAAACATCACTACGGGCAGGGCCGGCCCTTCCCACTGGCGAACTAGGCGGTCGCCTAGGGCGCCAGATCTGGAGGGGCGCTGCGCCTGGAGAAGAATAATTGTTTTATAAAAAAGTTTTTTAATTTAAAAAAAAAAAAGGAAGTTTTTATTCTGCCTAATTTTATGCCCTTGATGTAATACGTTTACATTAATAATTGAATAAAGTAAACACCCTTTGCACCCCGGGCCGGCGGCAACATTTAGCATTTGCCCTGTACGATGGGCGCTGTGATGAAAGGGGGGGATGGTCGCTTATCTGGCACCCACGGGCCGCAGCTCACAGCCAAAGTGACGCGGCAGCTCCAGCTGAAAGTGTCAGAGATTGCAACGATGCAACAGCAAGAGGCAAACAATTAGCATTATGAAAAGGTCCAAGCCAGGAGCAACGGGAAGGAAACGGAAAAAAGAACAGGAGGAATCGAAAGTCAAAGACAGAGGTACGTCGGCTTGTGTAAAAAAGAAAAAGTCAGTATCTACTTGACATTTAGACATTTGATTTTAAGCTAGCTAGCTAGCTAAGGAGGTAGCCTGCCCATGATACAGCTTTGATGCCATGCTAGCCGCGAGCCTCTGATACAGAATGATAAATACAAATGATTTAAAGTTTTTATTTATGTGTTATTATTCTTATATAATCTTTTTGTAAATGATATACTACTTTTCTATTGTGATAGCTGTAAATTGATCCTCCAATAGTGTTTAATTTGTCAGATCGTTTATTTTCACGGTCAACTTGTGAGTATAAATATATATAAATATATATATATATTTTTTTTTTTGTTTATTTTCTTTTATATTTTAGAATTTGTTTATTTTCTGCTCTTTTTAATGTCTAATTATTGTGCAATGCTTTGTTTTATATGCTTCTGTAACGAAATAATGTGAATGTTAGCCAGAAGAAAGCTATCTGGATAATCAATCAATCAATCAATCAATGTTTATTTATATAGCCCAATATCACAAATGTTACATTTGTCTCAGTGGACTTTACAGTTTCTACAAAATATCAGTATGACAATACGACACCCTCTGTCCTTAGACCCTCACATCGTACAAGGAAAAACTTCCGAAGAAAACCCACAGTTTAAAGGGAAAAATGGGAGAAACCTCAGGGAGAGCAACAGAGGAGGGATCCCTCTCCCAGGACGGACAGACGTGCAATAGATGCCGTGTGTAAATTGAAAAGATAATACATTTGCAACATAGGTAGTCCAAATGTTTGGAAATGCATGTGTGTATAATAGGAATATGAATCCACGAGGATATCCATCCAGGACCTATGATCCAGGACCACAGCCACGACTCAAGATCCAGGACAGAGGAGCGCAGGATCATCCATGACTCCGGATCCCGGCGTATACAGACACCAAAAAGAAAGACATTTGGGGAAGCTGGGTTAATCGGAACATGAGAGTACACAGGTATAGACAGAGAGAAGGAAGAAGTAAGATGTCCCCCGACAAACTAAGCCTATATCAGCAAAACTAGGGGCTGAATCTAATCAGCCCTAACTATAAGCTTTATCAAAAAGGAAGGTCTTAAGCGCACTCTTAAAAACGGATAGGGTGTCTGCCGCCCGAACACAAACTGGAAGCTGATTCCACAAATGTGGAGCTTGATAAGAAAAGGCTCTGGCTCCCATTGTACTTTTAGAGACTCTAGGAACAACCAAAAACCCTGCATTCTTGGAACGCAATGCCCTAGTAGGACAGTAGGGTATAATGAGTTCTTTAAGGTAAGATGGCGCCTGCCCATTAAGGGCTTTGTAGGCGAGAAGAAGAATTTTAAATTCTATCCTGTGTTCTATAGGGAGCCAGTGTAAGGCAGCCAGAACAGGAGTAATGTGGTCCCTTTTCCTAACTCTGGTTAGTACACGAGCTGCAGCATTTTGAATCAGCTGAAGCGACTTGACTGACTTCTTGGTACACCCTGATAATAAAGAGTTACAATAATCCAGCCTTGAAGTAACAAATGCATGGACTAGTTTCTCTGCATCGTTTTGAGGCAAGATATGCCTGATTTTTGCAATGTTACGTAGATGGAAGTAGGCGGTCCTTGAAATTGATTTTATGTGGGCGTTAAAGGATAAATCCTGATCAAATATAACACCAAGATTCCTTACAGTCTCACTGGAGGCCAAATGAATGCCATCCATGGTTAATATATCCTTAGATAATTTGTTTCGTAGATTCTTCGGGCCAAGTACAATAACTTCAGTTTTGGTCGTGTTTAACATCAAAAAGTTTAAGGTCATCCACGTTTTTAAGTCCTTAAGGCAGTCTTGAATTTTATTTAGATGATTAATTTCATCAGGCTTGATTGATAAATATAGTTGAGTATCATCCGCATAACAATGAAAATGTACAGAATGATTCCTTATAATATTGCCTAACGGAAGCATATATAATGTGAACAAAATAGGTCCGAGCACTGAGCCCTGTGGCACTCCATGGCTAACTTTGGTTTGCGTGGAAGATTCATTATTGACACATACAAACTGAGAGCGTTCAGATAGATAGGACCTAAACCAGTCTAAAGCAGTTCCCTGTATGCCAACTAAGTGCTCTAGTCTTTGCAATAGGATATCATGGTCGATAGTATCAAATGCAGCACTGAGATCGAGCAAAACAAGAATAGAGACACGTCCCTTGTCGGATAACTGCTCCTTTGTATAAAGTGAGGCTGACCAACCAATATGGGCATGTGTTATTATTTACATTACATGTCTTTTGTTAGACGCTTTTATCCAAAGCGACTTCCATACATTCAGTACTGTGGACAATCCCCACAGGAGCACTTTGGGGTGAAGTGTCTCAGGGACACAACGACATGCTGACTGCAGTGGGACTCGAACTTGCTACCCCCTGATTCAAAGTCCAGACCTAACTTTTATATTGGCCAGTTGTGAACTTGCATACAGCTGAGGCAGATTGCAGCAGTTATTTTTGCCTGACTGTATATACATGTTTTTGCTTGTAATGTGCTAATATCTACCCTATAATTTTCCAGCTGCACTTGAAAAATACCTCAAAAAGCCCCCAGTTGCTGGAGAAGGAACATCTGATCTCCCATGTACATCACACTCTGAAGAATGTAAGTTTTGCCAAACATTTATGGTCTCTGTGTAATCGTTAATACACTACTTTGTCATTATTATTATTGTTATTATTATGATAAATAATGAAAACTGAAGCATGAATAACTTCTTTGAATGTTTGGATTGCCTGCCTGCAGGTGAAGGAATAACGAGCACAGTATGTGAGTCCACCATTGCAGCCCCCTCAGATCCTGCTGACTGCCCAGGCCCATCTGAGTCCACCATTGCAGTCCCCTCAGATCCTGCTGACTGCCCAGGCCCATCTGAGTCCACCATTGCAGCCCCCTCAGATCCTGCTGACTGCCCAGGCCCATCTGAGTCCACCATTGCAGCCCCCTCAGACTGCCCAGGCCCATCTGAGTCCACCATTGCAGCCCCCTCAGATCCTGCTGACTGCCCAGGCCCATCTGAGTCCACCATTGCAGCCCCCTCAGATCCTGCTGACTGCCCAGGCCCATATGAGTCCAACATTGCAGCCCCCTCAGATCCTGCTGACTGGCCAGCACTAGGGCTGAACGATATACCGTGTCATGGCGATAACCGCGGTATGGGCATTCGCGGTATTCACACCGCAGGGACGTGCGGTTTTATTCATTTAAAAAAAAAAAATGCTAACGCACTTTAGCACAGAATTCAAAATAAAGATACCCTTATTACTTATCGAAACTGCACATACAATATATCCGATTAAAGCTGAGACTCAACAGATTATTTAAGTATAGTATCTAAGCGATCCGATCTCACAACAGGGGAAGCAAACACAGACATCACAACACGTACCTTTTACTGGAGATCGTCTCACCGTAGCTGTCAATCTGATCAAAAGACGTGTTCAATGGCATTAAAACGAGAAAGAAAAAACGCGGCTGAATCGGTTGATCCATAGGTTGATACTGTATCTGTGGCTTTGAAGCAATTGTTTATAATCCATAATTCCATTTTTATGTAAAAATCGGAGCACAACAGTTAGCTGCTAATGGTAGCCACCAGAGTGTATGCAGCTTCCGGTTTTGGCAGCTTCCGGCTTTTTATACAGAGACGTTAAAAACCTATGGATTAACCGATTCAGCCGCGTTTTTTCTTTCTCGTTTTAATGCCATTGAACACGTCTTTTGATCAGATTGACAGCTACGGTGAGACATCTCCCCTAGAAGCTACGTAAAAGGTACGTGTTGTGATGTCTGTGTTTGCTTCCCCTGTCCGAGTTCAGATTACTCAGTGATGATACTATATACCTAAATAATCTGTGGAACCTCAGCTTTAATCGGATATCTTGTAAGTGCAGCTATGATAAGTAATAAAGGTACTTTTATCTTGAGTTCTGTGCCAAAGTGCGTTAGCATTTTTCGCTCGGGTCATTTAGATGCTTCTTATGAGACTTGTGTTTTGTTTTGGTAAAAATGGTTTGTATCGTCAGTTAGCTGAGATTATTTCCGTTAATCTGGTATAACACATTAATAGGTTCTTAAATATTACGATCCCCTGAGACACTGTCGTGAAAAAAAAAAGTAAAGTACCCGCCGGGACTTTGGGGTTTAACAGGTTAAAAAAACCGCAATATATACCGCAGGGGGGGGGGGGGAAATCGCGATGTCAGTTTTTTTCAATACCGTGCAGCCTTAGCACTGAGTGATACAGTGAGGATGGAGTTAGTCAGACGAGAGCCATATCATTTAAAATCCGACTTCACTTTTCCTAAAAAGGAGGACGGGAGAAGTTGCCATCATCACTACTTTTACAGAAGATTAGTGAATGGAGAGAAAATCAAGAGGAGCTGGGTTGTGTATTCCAAGAAAAACAAAAGTATTTACTGCTTTTGCTGCAAGCTGTTCTCCCAAAAAGAGTGCCAACTAATCAGCAGTGGACTAAATGACTGGAAAAATTGCACTGACAAACTAAAAACACATGAGAACAGCCCAGAACACTCGAGGCACATGACGTCGTGGAAGGAACTGGATACTCGACTTCAAAAGAGCCTAACTATAGACAAAGTAGAAATGGCACTTATGGAGGCTGAAAAGAAGAAGTGGCGTGAAGTCCTGACCAGGTTGGTGGCAATAATTCAGTCGTTGGCAGAGCGAAACATTGCCTTTAGAGCAGGGGTGCCCAACCTTTTTTGAACCGAGAGCTACTTTTAAAGTTGCCAGTCTGCCGAGATCTACTAGTCCAAATAGAGAGGCGTAGCCATTACTGACAGCCTACTACCAGGAAAATACACACTTCTACTTGTATACAACTGACCTTTGTACGATGAATACTTCATAAAATACTGCAGATCCTTTATCTTACCTCTTTCTAATCTACACACATACAAGTTTTAACTGAAGTTACACAACAGTGTTGTTGATACAGAGTTGGAGTTTATTCACACGTCACTACAGTGGGTCATGTTTTCAAGAAACATTTAACAGTGCTGCCACATATGACACAGGAAAAAAGAAAAGACTCTGAACCCTTTCTTTGCCATTATATAAAAATAGTGTTGCTACAAAAGTATAAATGAGGCTTACTAATAAGACAACTCAGATCTGAAGCTCCACAGGAATCTGCTGCCAAAGTGCAATAAAAAAGACAAAATTAATAGAATCAAACCCTTTTTTTGTTGCATTTTAGTAGATTATAAAAATAAATGCCTTTTAAAATAGGATGCAAGCAACACTAGTTTCTTAACTGAATTGATAATAGACTATAATCAATTTAAGTTTGCATTCTTATACCATTTTGTACAATAATTATAATGAATAAGTTCAAACAAACTAAAACTTACAGCTGATTAATAACGGTATCTAACTTGAGTTTTTATTATATCAAAAACCTGTTGAAATGCTTCTGTTATTTTTACTGTCCCCCAAAAGCGCGTCGCAGCCTCCAGGAAAGCTTCTTTCACAACTTCGCCATCTTTGAAAGACTTTGTGTGTTTCGCAAGAACGTGACTGACACGATAAGATGCTATGGTAGCAGCCTTGCTCTTGTTGTTGGGCCTGGTGAAAATGGACTGCTGTGCATTTAGCTGTCCTTTCAGGCCCCTCCCCTTTTGGAGCGTAGGGCAGAATTAGGAGGGAATTCCGTATCGTAGCGTTTGTGCACTGTTTTGAAATGCCGCTCCTAAATGACCCTTCTTCGATAAAGCCACGCTCGCATTGCAGATGAGACAGATGGACTTTGAATTGGAATAGATACAAAAATAATCATCCTCCCACTCGGAGTGAAAATTATATATTTTGGGCTTTTTTGCTTCTGCCATAATTGTGTGTGTGCGGACTGTCACTCCTGTTGACATGGACAACGTCAGCGAAATAGTGCCCACTGCCCACCAGCCACGCCCCCACACATGGGGTCACGCCGGCCAATCACAAAGCTTTGGTGCGTTCAAGTGCATTATTCTGGCACGGGAAGATTATGTTATAGGACATTAACGATAAAACAGAATATTGTTGTTCTATTTTTAGACACATCTCGCGATCGACTGGGAATCTCCCCGCGATCGACCGGTCGATCGCGATCGACTGGTTGGGCACCCCTGCTTTAGAGGGACCACAGAAACACTTAACCAGCCAAATAATGGCAACTTCCTGAAGGAGGTAGAGCTCATGGCGAATTTCGACCCAGTCCTCAAACAGCATGTTGCTGAGGTCCAAAGAGGAACCACCAATATTTCCTATTTAGGAAAAAGAATTCAAAATGAACTGATAGATTGCATCAGTGGGAAGATTGGGGACCATATGGTCAATGAAATCAAACAATCCAAATACTTTTCAATTATTTTGGATTGCACCCCAGATTTGAGCCATACAGAGCAACTATCAGTCATTATTAGACTAGTTACAACCCAGGACACGCCCCAAATAAAAGAACATTTTATGGGGTTCCTTGAGGTAGAACAGTCCACTGGAGAATGCCTTTCAACCCTGATTCTAAAGAGATTAGAACAGCTTGATATCCCTTTTGAAGACTGTAGAGGGCAGTCTTATGATAACGGTGCAAATATGAAAGGAAAGAGGAAAGGAGTCCAAGCCAGACTTCTTCAAATCAATCCAAGGGCTTTATTTGTGCCATGCGGAGCACATACATTGAACCTGGTGGTAGCTGATGCAGCAAAAAGCTCTGCAGAAGCAACTAGCTACTTTGGCTACCTGCAGAAGCTTTTCACACTGTTTTCTGCCTCCACTCAGAGATGGTCCATCCTAAAAAGCCATGTGAACATCACATTGAAATCATGGTCTGATACCAGATGGGAGAGTCGGATCAACAGCATAGGTATCAGGCTGCAGAAGTCAGATATGCACTTCTAGAGGTGAGGGATAAAGCCACAGATGGAGTTGTAAAAATTGAGGCACAATCTTTGGCTGAAGAGGTTGGATCATACCGCTTTGCAATATGCACTGTGGTATGGTATGACATCCTGACCAACATCAAACATGTCAGCAAAATGTTGCAATCAGTGTCAATGCAGCTGGATATTGCTGTTGACCTCCTGAGAAAAACAGACGTTTCTTTGGTCAGCTACAGAAGCAATGGATTTGCTTCTGCCCAAGCATCTGCCAAAGACATCTGTGGCCAAATGAATGTGGAAGCTGTTCTCAAGCAGAAGAGGCTGAGAACAACCAAGAGACAGTTCTCCTATGAGTCCCCGGAGGAGCAAGTGAGTGATGCACTAAAGAAACTCGAAGTTTCTTTTTTCAATATGGTGGTGGATGTTTCCATTGCATCACTGCAGGAGAGATTCAAGGCCTTAGGTGAAGTAGAGGAAAAGTTTGGGGTGCTACTCAACTTCCCTGACCTGCCAAAGGAAGATCTGACGAAGCAGTGTGAAACACTCAGCCACACCCTGAGCTGGGGTGGACAGTCAGACCTGGATAAGAGGGAACTTGCACTGGAGATGCAGAATTTCCCAGCTTTGCCAAAAGCCAACATGACCACCCTGGAACTTCTGACTTTCCTACAGGAGAAGAAAATGAATGAAGTGTATCCAAATATGTGGGTGGCCCTCAGGATCGCTGTCACTATTCCAGTAACAGTTGCTGCTGGAGCTTCTCCAAATTGAAGCTCATTAAAACATACCTGAGGTCGTCAATGGCTCAAGAACGCCTCAATGGATTAGCTTTAATAAGCATCAATCGCGAGGTTTCGGGGCAAATATCATTTGACGATACAATAAATGAATTTGCAGCAAGGAAGTCCAGACGTGTCCGACTTTAAGGATGTGGACTAATTAAAGGACGCAATAACATAGCAGAGACTTGTTGTTCTGATTGCCTGTTTCATTTGATTCATAGTGTGTGTAATGTTGTTCATTATCTTAATTTATTTGCAATAACCTCAGTTGTAAGAGCTCCGTTGGCTATATTTGTGTCCACGTTTGCACTTTCTTTTCTTAAAGTTTTAAGAGAAGCTACTTTTGTTTGATGAGTGATTTTCATTTAATAACTACAATATTAATAATAAGGATAAAATAAATAAATATTTTACATGTATTTGTTATTGGCTGTGGGTTATTGGTTATGTTCACATACTTATTTGGTTATTAAAATGTAAACCGATCTTTTTCATATGGGTGTTGTACCTCCTATCAGGTCTCTAGTAATTGTGTGCTGAAAGTGCACCAGATTGAAGCATTTTACTTTAAAATGTTAAAAAAACATTTAGCAGGATGTGACATTCACCCCCCAATTAAAACATGTTCATACAATAATGAATACATTTGAAACCTTTATGTATATTACCTATGTCAATAAGTTTCTTTTTTTGTAGTGTATTGGTCTTTTGTAGAGATCTTTTATTTATTCTTTATATATTCTAGTGTATTGCTTGGAGGGGGGGGGCACCAAATCATAATCTCGCCTAGGGCACCAAAATGTCTAGGGCCGGCCCTGACTACGGGAAATGATAATGCTAAACTAGTGACCCCGCTGTGATTCTGAGTAGCTTAATAAATAATGTGTCTAATGAAGCCCACCTGGTATGTTGTTTCTTCCTTATTTTTAACTGTTCGACTGCGACTTTAGAGTAAATAATAAACATTGTGTATTGTGTAAACACATACAGAATTACACCAAATAATTTTATTTGATATATTTCTTATGAATTTATTTTTCCTGTCGCTAAAGGCTGCTTCTGCGCCCACATCATTAAGACATCAGACAACACACCAATTACTGCATGAGGGAAATTAAGTAGTGCCATATGTTATCCGTGAGAAACAAACTCATTTGCAAACTAATTAGTGGGATATGTTGTCAGAGAAGGACAATTATTAAAAAATAGGGCATTTATGGACGCTGCGTCGGGATCATTGCACGACCAGTGTGCTGCATTATGAATATGTTGTGTGTCCTTTACAGTTTTTGGTAAAAAGCTGAGATGATGTGATGTTTGTTCGGTCATGCCTGCCACTGTGAGGGTTATCTGAACACAACGAATTACAGATGTAAAGAGAAAGAGAACACGATGTTTGCTTATTAAATATGAAACAGCCTCCTTGTGCCAACAGCTCCCCAGGATGTATTTTAATGTTCTGTTATGCTGTGTGCTCATGCAGAGAGAAAGGGAGAGAAAGTTAGAGAAAGATAGAGAAAGATAGAGAAAGGTAGAGAAAGTTAGAGAAAGTTAGAGAAAGGGAGAGAAAGATAGAGAAAGTTAGAGAAAGGGAGAGAAAGTTAGAGAAAGATAGAGAAAGATAGAGAAAGGGAGAGAAAGATAGAGAAAGTTAGAGAAGGGAGAGAAAGGGAGAGAAATATAAAGAAAGGGAGAGAAAGTTAGAGAAAGGAGAGAAAAAGGGAGAGAAAGGGAGAGAAAGTTAGAGAAAGGGAGAGAAAGGGAGAGA
>NW_022991046.1:644190-717976 GCF_902827175.1 Gymnodraco acuticeps
CAGTAGAAGATTAGATTCACACTTAAAGTATTAGCCTTCAGAAAAGTACAGCTCACAGAGAAGAAATACAACTGTAAAGGAATACATTTATCTTTTTACATACTGCAAATCTCACTGCTGTCATGTTGTATGAAGAGTGAACTGTGTGGGCAGTGGGCTATGTGCGGGTCACTGACACTAAGGTAAGACACTTTTCTTTTATTGGGGCCATTTCGAGATGACAGCATGCGAAATTGCAAGAAGCACCAAGAACATGGGAGTTCTTGGTGCTTTGTATCTCTGCTTTTTAACTGGCTAAATCATCCTCTTGTTGCCTTATTTTATTGGGCAGATCTTCTACAAAGGCCAGTGTAAAGTTAAATAAACTGGATACATCGTAAAGTGAGATTGCGTAATGTACACAGTGATAAAGAAGCATGTGTTCAAAACAACACTGGCACACATTCATAATTGTCCTTGTAAAAACATTTGTAAAAGATTTACAGTTAACGTTAATCGTCAACTCTCAATGTGTGCCTTCAAACATTTGCAAATCCGATACTTAATGAGGCAGTTTTACCATACAGGCTTTGATGTGTCCTTGTACTAGTATCAGTATGTATCATCTTATTAAAAGTTAATTAGTTGGTCTAGCTTTACCCTAACCCATTTGTCGTGCATTACCCTAAGTGTCCAACACAACGAGTGATGAGTGCGAAAGCCACTGAATTGATGAACCTGTTTAGTTTGGAAAGGATGGGTAAAGTAAACAATTAGTTAAGTTTGGGCAATAATAATCGTTGATAATGTTCAGGAAAGATTGTGGTTTGGGTTAAATTAGTTAAATAACTCAACGACTTCTGGTTAATGTATTAACTTTACAATTTACACACGGCATCAATTGCACGTCTGTCCGTCCTGGGAGAGGGATCCCTCCTCTGTTGCTCTCCCTGAGGTTTCTCCCATGCTCCCTTTAAACTGTGGGTTTTCTCCGGAAAATTTTCCTTGTACGATGTGAGGGTCTAAGGACAGAGGGTCAAAGAACAGAGGGTCTAAGGACAGAGGGTCTAAGGACAGAGGGTCTAAGGACAGAGGGTCTAAGAACAGAGGGTCTAAGGACAGAGGGTCTAAGGACAGAGGGTCAAAGAACAGAGGGTCTAAGGACAGGGGTTCTAAGGACAGAGGGTCTAAGGACAGAGGGTCTAAGGACAGAGGGTGTCGTATTGTCATACTGATATTCTGTACACACTGTGAAGACCACTGAGACAAATGTAACATTTGTGATATTGGGCTATAAATAAACATTGATTGATTGGTTTCCAGAATATAAGCAGCAATCTCTTGATATGAAGCCATTTGTTTTTGGACCCTCTTCACTTCCTACATGTTTAAAATGTGTTACTCTTTATACAATGTCACCTGTTTCACAAAAACGAAGGATATTTATGAACTGATTACATGGATTTATGAAATTAAGTGTTTTATTTTTGTAGACAACTACAAGCAGTATAAGAGTAAAGCCTGACTTGTTAGGGTTACCTTTTAGACACAACTGTTGATCAGGGGAAAAGCATGACAATTTCACACATAAACAAAATATTATAAGGAATAACAATTGGTACTTTCAATATTTTATTTCACATCGTCGTGTTCTAGCGCGACCAGGACACGGTTGGATGCTGTCTTTGTGTTTGAGCCGCTGCCAGGGTCCTATTGAATTACTCAGAAAAGATCTAAAGGACCTAAAGTGTCGCCGGGCATGCTCTCCTCACTCGCATCCAATACACTTCAAAAGCTCTTCACAGGTGGGCGGGCGACGCATTCACAGCCGAGCTATCAGCTAAATTAAAATGTCCGCCATATCTGCCAAAGCTTTATAAAGAATGATGTTCTTTTATCAGGACAAAACATTATGCGACAGGAACGTTTGGAGAGAAGCTGTTTGAAGGGTTTGATGTGTGTTCTTGTAAACATTGCACTGTGTTTTAGGCGCTTTGTGTAATTGCAGTCCTCTTTCCTCCCAAGTCTCTAGTCTCCTGCTGCAGCTGTGGCTGCTTATTAGATGTTGGCTCACACACTGACAGAGGCAGCAGCACCTTGGGAAATATATAATGTGCTGTGTGAGAGTGTGTGAGCTGAGCCGTGAGTCACTGAGCTGCTCCTGTCAGAAGCAAGACCACAAGCCAAAACCTGAGGGAGTGCAACTCATCAGAATAAACACATAATGTGATGTAGTCCAATCTGACAGATGGAAAGGTCTGAATTTCTAAACCTTGTTCCAGACATTAAATTGCAAAGAAGGATTTGTGTCGCTCCGTTAAGTTAGACGTAACTAATTGGAATTTGCTCCAATGATTGTTGTGGTTTGTCTAGTCTGCCGAGTCAAGTAATTAACTAGTCATTCTGAATGTTTATCATGTGAAGGAAATAGTGTGGTGCAGTGATGACATATTTTCGTATGCCGAGGGTTAGCATCTTAGGCGAGGCTTTCGATAAAAAGCAATGAGATTTTTCATTGTATTTTTTGGGTATATTGCAGAAAATAGGATCTTTGGCAAACATACATTTATGTTACTTACATGTGTTTTTCAGCAGGATAACCTTTTTGAAGCGTAAATACAATCGGCGGAAGTAAAAAGCTAAAGTTAGGCTGAAAACAAACTACAGCACGGCAGCATTTCACATCACCACCGCTAAGCTAACGGCGGCTAATGTGTGATGGCGTTTAGTCTCATTTAGTAAACCAGCAACCAACGTTTTATGACACATAAAAGCTTAGGACAATCACCATTGGGCCGATGTATTTTATGTCGTAGAACAAAACTTTAAAATCTCTTCAGCTCGTGTTAACCACAGCCCTTATTTCAGGCGTCTAAAACCCAATCACGTAGAACAATGGTGACTAGAAACGAAGGAACAGGAAGTGTTAAAAAGCCAAATCTTTTGGGGGTTTTAGGACTTATTCCTGCACCACTCTATAGCAAGGCAAGGTTTTGGCAAGAATCTGTCAACAACATACCTGTAATGACACAGATTCATTTGACCTCTCTTTAGAAAACTGTTAGTAAAGTAGACTTTGAATGCAAACAGTAGAATCTGCATTATCTGGTACAAAGTGCTGCTTTTTTGCATCTGAGCCGTTGTTTTTCATGATAAATTGCATCGTTTCAAGAAGGAATGTTTCCTTCTTATGTTATCATGTTAGCCAGTGCATCACAACATGTTGGCATGACAGCAATCTGGGGCATTTCTGATTCAGTACTTGATGTTTTGGATTGTGATGAATGTGTCTAGATAGGAATCAAATCCAAGTCTAACCTTGAGGGGAAAAGATACACGAATGCCATTAAAGCTCTGTTGTGGTCGCAGCAACACATACTGTATCAGTGAGCAGGGAGAGATATGTTCAATATTTGCTACTTAATCCTTCAACTTCATACTTTTCCAGCATCAAGTGTCTATGAGGGGGGAGGGGAAGTGGAATAAAATGTGTACTTGTTGCTGGTCAAAAAGCTTCAGGCTCAACTTCATATTTGTCTTGCTATCAGCAGGAAGTTCCCAATCTAATTTTGCCCTTTTGGCCTCCCTCGAGTAACGTCATGCTTCGAGTCACATACCTTCATTAGACTGAGTCTGTCTGGGGCTGATAGCCGTCTGTCGCGCTTCCAAAAAACAAAATAAGGTGGCTGTCTATAAAGAGAGAGAGACGAGACATTGTTTGGATGAGTAAACCAAATCTTCTGTCTATTGTCTGCGTCTTTAAGACACCGGAACACCAGAGGCTGAGATGGCAACAAGTTTCACTCAAAGGTTAGACGTTTGTGCCTTTTTAAATGTATGAACATAGTAGACTAATACAAATTCCTACTGTATAGACATGCAGCAAATACAAAGGTGGACATATTCGTGTGGGAACACCAACAAATCATTAATCCACCTGTCAGGCCAGTTTCTATGTATACTCTATTTATAAATGTCTGTGTGGTATGTTTCCCTGCCCTTAAGAAAGAATCTCGCTTATTGTCAGCCATGATAACTATTGCTGCTCATGCTGCAAATACCTCTGTCCTATCCCCCTTTACTTTCTAAATATACATATTACAGGGCCACACACAATATTAAGATTGTGTCCTATTAATTATGTAAATTGAGATTAATTTAAATGTGTAGGCCTTTGGTAAGAATGCCAGTCATCATGTGCTTAGTGGGCGAGCAGGTTTATTGCTTTGTCCTGAACATGGAGGCATTGCTTAAACTGGTTTTCATGATCTTATCATAACCTTCTTCAAATCACAAGCCACACCAAAAATAGGCACACATGCCTCTAAAAGCCTCAATGCAGAGCTGTGTTTGGTCTGAATGCCAACTTGTGCGTAGTCCCCCCCTAGAGTGGGTTGTTTTAAGACATTTTCCCATTACTTATGGCCTTTCTGCCACATGAAAAACGTACTGGAAACAGTCCTTTCAGGGCAAAGATTTAAAGAAACCGTGTACAATGTGGACGGGGAAATCACTGTGCTGTTACGAGTCAAAACTGTTTGGCTCGTAACGCCAGATTGTGTGACTAATCTCTTGTTTTTGTCACTTGTATGGGGAAAATTGGTGAATTCAGTGAAAATAATGTTGGACGTCGTAAAACATTACAAAAAGGACATTTACATTAAAGGTCGGGTAGGTAATTTTGGAGAAACCAGCTCGAGTGCGCTAGAATTTGAAAATACACAGCCGGAACAAATCTGCCACTTCCATACAGAGCCCCTCCTCCAACACACACGAACGCGCACATGACCAATGAGGGCACGAGATAAGTTTGTGCCCAGATGGAAGGCTGACAGGCAGGTAGGCCATCCAGTTACTTTAGCCGGGCCGGCTCAGATGATTGGTCGTGCTTTTTACAGCGCCACGGCTTCCACTGAGGATATATTTTTAATGGATTTCTTGTCAAAGCACTTCAGATATTCATTGCTATCGGGATGTTAAGAGCATTCCATGGAATATAACAAAAGTGTATCTCGAGCCGGTTTCTCAAACTTACCCCACCTTTAATGAACAGCTACTCTTCAACCATAACCAAGAACAGAGTCAGAATATGTAACATAGGTCAAAGCTACAACCCTCCTACGACACCACCAGGAATGTCTGCAGTTTTTTGGACACTTTCCATGTGTGTGTTTTGGCCCAATCTGCTCTCTGGCCTTGACATAATTTCATTTCTTTTTTTTTATGAGGATAGAGCATTTTGTTTTGCTTTTGTAGATATATTATGAGAACAAAGAAGTATGTTGAAAGAACATACATAACATTCATCTGTTTGCAACTCACATATATCTATATATCAATATTCCAATTACTGTATACTATTCTGTACAGTTTCTATCATATTCTGTTTCTATTATATTCTATTTATTGTATTTACTTGTACCGTTTTATTGTGTTGCACTGTTGGAGGAGCCTGTGACCTAAGCTTTTCATCGTCATAACTACACTGCACGTATTGAACCTTGAACCTTGTAAAACGTGACACCTTTTCTTACTGAATATATGTGCAAAGTCTTGTGATTCTGTCAACAACAGTACCATCACGCCATGTGTGGCCTGTTGCACAAACCATGATGGCCTGTTACACAATAGCCCAGTCTGATGTTGACCCCAGCAATGTTGTTATTCACTTACAGCCACTGGACACAGTTGTCCTCTGTTCACATGGGGGCAGGGGGTGACATGTAGACAGAGACCAAGACACAGGGTTTTGTTGTTACTGTCAGCACTGTTGTCATTTTTCTGCTCGTGACAGCTTCAATGCGGATACCTTCGTACTATTATTCAACCACTCTGTAAACTAAATGTTGAGGAGTTGGGTGAGAAGCCAAGGACAATGAGAGATAACAAGGGATTAAGATATTTTATGGGAAACATCTATAAGACAATGTGTTTTTGTTGATCTAAATGAAAAAGAACCTTGGAAAAACTACAGAAAGAGAAATATTCATACTTATTCCTTGTAATTTGTAAAATGATTGCTACTCTTATTACAAGGACTTGGGTAAAATATGCTGACTTAATACATACACAATGACAGAAGCTGGTAAATGAAATATATTTCGAATTAGAAACATGAGAAATAGAATATCTTTGTAAAACGGGTTAGATATAAAACATTATTAATGACTCTGGTTAGATTTGACACGTTGTAAATAATAATGAACGTAGGATCATTTATTATGTATCCATTATCCGATCATTATTACACAGCTTAGTTGAATACTCGATTCTGATTGGTCACTTTGGACATTCCAGAGGTTTGTTATTTCTGTTAACAGACCTCTGGACTATGTGCAGTCGTATCAATCCGCAGAAAGAAGTCCGGTTAATTTAACATCAGCTGTGGACAACAAACAATACAGTGGAACTCTTTTTGGAATATTATTTTTTATATTTCTGGTTAGTAGAACACTTTAAATTCATGATTGTGATCACCCTGTCTGTTTCCCTTTTTCATTAATGACCACTTTAACCCCTACCTATATACACAAAATGATTGTTTACCATGTTTTTCTATCACTTTTTCTGATTCGTCGATTGTTATTTCATTTTGTACGTATTGTAGATTTGACTGTTTCTCATGTAGGCGCAGTAACCATATCATTTCTGAAAGTTCAACCAAAAAAGAGCAGAGAAGTGTTGAGTGGGCGCTTTACAGTATAACAGAGAAAATAGGCAGAGATTGTTGTCGGGCCCGTCTGCAAGAAAATATGGGATGGAAAGAAACAAACGGTCGTCTTTATGTCAGCTAAAGCCCTCACAGAGAGAAGAGGAGCAGAATGTGACATCATATTTCGGACTAGTTGCTTTGTGTGAGGTATCATAAAGAAGCAAGACCTTACTGGATGTATCATTATGGATAGAGGGACTCAACAAATGCTTTTCTTCACAGCCTTGCACAGAGAGATGGCTGGCAGAATTGATTATCACTGTCGTACAATGGTGAGAAAACTCTCTGGGTTTCTTTTATCTCTTAAACCATCTGCTTTGTTCAGACCTGACCTCTCCTTTGAAGAATAGATGGATAAATAGATAGATAGATAGACAGACAGACAGACAGACAGACAGACGGACAGACGGATGGATGAATAGATAGATGGATGGATAGATGGATAGACAGATATATAGACAGGCGGATAGATAGATAGATGGATAGATGGATAGATAGATGGATAGATAGACAGGCGGATAGATAGATGGATAGACAGATAGATGGATGGATAGACAGATGGATAGATGGATGGATAGATAGATGGATGGATGGATGGATGGATAGACAGATGGATGGATAGATAGACGGACGGATGGATGGATAGATAGATGGATAGACAGATAGATAGATGTGTCGAGTCGTTGCATTTGAGTCCCAGTCTTTGAGTCACATCTGTAACGATGACGTTCACTGCAGCCTGTTCCAAACCAACTCCTCAGACGCTTCTTAGTCAGATAATGTTGTTTATCGCAATAATAAGAGCCTTCAAGCTTTGTTTTTAAGATGATAATGTCATGATGATCTGGCCTACACAAAGCGCTGTGTATTATGGCTTTGTGAGTCTTTAGTTTGAATGACCTCTCCTGCACCAAGGTCTGCCTGCTGTAGAAAATGATGGCGTTCAGAGGACTAATGACAGTGTTTAATGTGAAGGGTGTTGCTTGTAGTGCAGTGTATCTCAGCTGCAGAGAGCCTTTAAACGGTGTTTAAGTAATGTTATGAACTTGATTCTAAAACCCTTGTTTACAGCAGATAACTGTTTAGTGGAACATTTAGCAGCTTGGTGATTATTTTTCACAGGAGTGGGTGTAGAGCTAAAAGTAGAGTGAACACTGAACTTCAATTCATCAGTAGACACATACATATAAAAACTAATAATGCTTAGACGTTTAAATTAATCGCAAGTTTCGTATCAACAAATATATTAACAAGTGTTACATGGTGTTTTCTGACAGAGGAAAACTAATGTTAATGTTTACCAATGCTGACGTTAAATTGACTTCTTTCAGCGGATTGATATGACTTCACATAGTCCCTTGATCAGTGTCCTTAGCAACGGTCTGTTCTCCTTAGCAACAGTCTGCTAGCGAAAAAGAGCAGACCTCAGAATGATTGAAATTGACCAATCAGTAACGTAATAATATGCATTAGATTTCACCAAACACTTAAACTGGTACAAACACTTGTATAACCTACATTATAGTGTGTGTTGGAGCCGTGTTTTTAATATGTTCTTCTATATGTGTTTGTATATTGAGTATTATGAGTTTGTTTGAGGTAACTCTCTTTCAGCACAGTTGGTGGTATATGGCGTTCGGAGAAATCATAAACGACTCGGTAAGCCTCAGGTGGATGTGTTTATCAGAAGAGGGACAGAGTTCAGCCAGCAGAACATGGAGCTGTCATGTGTCGCACACTGAGCCTTCCGTTTGTTTTGCATGCAAGTTATTACTGGCATAAACCAAAAGTGCATGTGTGCATTACAGATGAAACAAACCAGCTTTCAAACAATGATCCTCTCTTACCACACCGGCCTCTGTGAAGCTGCACTGTCGCCACCATTCATCTAAAGTCAGGAAAATGTGTTTGTGATTGTGTGCGCACAGTTGTACAAGTTAAAGTGTATGTTAGGTCCATATGAACAACTGGAGCACACAGTAATGTAACCCCAGGCCTAAGGTCAGTTTGAGTGCATACGACCCATCACACACAGCCAGATGTGTGCATGGGCTTCTCTGCAGCTCTGTCTTGAATACACACTCTGTCTAACAGCGTGGGAAAACACAGACGAATGAGAAATGAAAAGGGTAAAGAAATGCTGGGGAAATGTTATGTTTGTGTTTTCAGTTGAGTGCTCATATGGAAGGAGTTGGAAGACTGACAATCTGTTTTAAGCCAATATGGACATTACAGTGCAGCATGACTCATTCATCAATATCAGAATTCCTGTATTCGACCCACAGAGGGGAAATGGACATTGTTACAGCAAAAGAGATAGAGGCAAGAAATTAAACACTATTGGATGAATGGCATGCACAGTATCTATGAAATAGATCGGGTGTATTTTGTAGAATGCAGTGGGGTAACCGTTAGATAACAGAGGTAAACATGATTAGAGTTACTTAAAGATTGTTGTTACAGTATTTCAACATGTCTAAGAAGGCAGCAAGTAGGGTACATATTGCACAACAGTTGTGTCGTAGACTTTGTTTTGTTTTAGTTGTTTACAATATTACCAATGGTGTAATTACACATCAGTGGTGTCTGATGTACATTTCACCACACACTTGTGTTGTGCTAGTTTTGCAGTTCATCCCCACCATAAGCGTATTTTCGTCGTCTCCATCGCTTTCCCCATCATGTTGGATTTGGATGTAGCAGAATGCACACTCTCTGCACCCCCCCCTTTCTTCCGCTCTGTTTCATTCAGTTTCTCCCAGCTTCTCTCCTGACCCTCCCAGAGACCCACAGCTTGCGTTGGCAGCCGTCCTGCTGTCAGGAGCAGGAAGATATCCGCTTTCTCCGGAGAATAACTGGTCAGATGGAGCTGTGCTATCACTGTTAGCGTGGGTGATGGTCTGTCCTCACACAGCGCCAAAGCTCCTTTTTTATTAAATAGCTTCATTCATTCAATTTCAGGACAGAAGGAAAAAACTGAAAGGGAGTCCGCCTGAGGTTTTACATCTGAGCATGTGGAAAGTCATCAGCCATCATGAGTCATTCCGGCTTGGGGAGAAACAGATTACAGAATAACGTTGTCAGGATACAAAACAAGATAACTGTATCTCTGACAGTTGACCCTCCCAACTTTGGTCACACTTTATCTCCATGCCTGTGTTTTAACCCTTCGATACATTGCTGAATGTGTGTCATGTGTTGCTGGGGAACGCTGACCCGTATAAAACGATGAAACCCATTTCAACAAACCCCTAATATTTCCATCCGCTGGCCCCATTTCAAAACCATCACACCTGAGGGGAATTGTGTATGTTCATTTAGTCAGACATGAGTAACTGACATATGGCTTTCTGATGAAACACTCCTCAACCCTTCAGAGGAAACTGAACTGCTTCAGTGGATTTGCTCACTGGCCATAAGGTGGATATTCTGTTAGAAATAGACCGGCTCATTGCATAAGATCTTCAAACAGTGTTTACATGTTGTTATCTAACATTGTTGGATTTCTGCTATATATACGGTTTCCCCTATTTTACTGTTTTTCATCAATATATTACAGTTCTCAGATAAACACAGAACCTGTCTCTGAAGTGTTTGTCTGAAACTCCAAACAGATCATTGCAGCATTACCCATAATCCCCTCTGTTTCAGCCCCGTTTCCAAAGTGCTGATTCTCTGTCTGTTGCAAAGTTTAGATGAAAATAAGGAGCCCCTCCCCACGCCCCTCTGAGAGAGATTTGGTTACAAAGAACTCAATGGTGCTCTAGGAGGAGATTCAGGTGATAAGGGGGGGGGGTTACCTTGGTTGCTGATTGGCTAATGGTTACACAAGCCAAAACATCGTTATGACATCATAAAGTGGCCAAAATCTGATCAGCTCATTTTCAGACAGGTTTTTATAGAAATGGATCAAAAAGAGAGAGAATCTTTGTTCCTGAAACTTTCAGAGTCTCTTTCCACAGAGGGGACACATGTTGATGTAGAAGAGACATGAAGAAGAGGGGACACATGTTGATGTAGAAGAGACATGAAGAAGAGGGGACACATGTTGATGTAGAAGAGACATGAAGAAGAGGGGACACATGTTGATGTAGAAGAGACATGAAGAAGAGGGGACACATGTTGATGCAGAAGAGACATGAAGAAGAGGGGACACATGTTGATGTAGAAGAGACATGAAGAAGAGGGGCACATGTTGATGTAGAAGAGACATGAAGAAGAGGGGACACATGTTGATGTAGAAGAGACGTGAAGAAGAGGGGACACATGTTGTTGTAGAAGAGACGTGAAGAAGAGGGGACACATGTTGATGTAGAAGAGACATGAAGAAGAGGGGACACATGTTGATGAAGAAGAGACATGAAGAAGAGGGGACACATGTTGATGTAGAAGAGACGTGAAGAAGAGGGGACACATGTTGATGTAGAAGAGACGTGAAGAAGAGGGGACACATGTTGATGAAGAAGAGACATGAAGAAGAGGGGACACATGTTGATGAAGAAGAGACATGAAGAAGAAGAGGGGACACATGTTGATGTAGAAGAGACGTGAAGAAGAGGGGACACATGTTGATGTAGAAGAGACATGGAGAAGTGGATGTTGCATCATAGATGACCTCTAACATAGTAAGCTGTTTCTGGCATTAGAGTCACCTGATCTTCCCAGGAAATAAATATGTCCTCGACTTCAGGCAAAACATTTGGTCCAATCTACTCAAACTAACCAGTCTTCCAAATGAAGTCAGTATCAACAGATGAGACCTTTTAAATAGTATTCTCGATCTGGCAGTTTTTGGCCTTGTCAACAATCTCATAATTCAGCCCTGGGAGTCTGTTCAATGTCACATTTTACTTTGAAGGGTTGTCCTCTGAAGTTACATCCTAACAACGATATGAAACCGCAAACCTGAGAGGATGACAGCGGCTGAGATAAACAAACGGAATCAGAGGGAAACATGAATTACAAACAAAAGAGATCTTGGTACTGAAACATCAAAAGGTGTGTTTTTGTTCACTAAAAGATGCACTTATGAGATTGAGCGTCTGACAGTACCACAAAACCTTAGAAAACCTACCTTCCTTTGACAGTAACTCTTGGAATAATGCCAAATCCTGACTCTAAAATTGACACGTATCCAACTAGAGGAGTCAGTCTACGTCAGATAAATTAGAAAACTTGCATATTCCACAAAATATACATTGTAATAAAGATGTTTTCACTCTTGAGCCATGCAATTTAGTTAAAAGAGAGACTCCAATCAGAGCGTTGGATGTTGAGAATTGTTGAATCCTATTTCAAACACCAGAGAAGAGAAAGCAAGTGAAGAAAAGGTTAGTGCAAGGCAAGGCAAGTTTATTTATATAGCACTTTTCAACACAAGGCAATTCAAAGTGCTTTACAAAAAATGAAAGAGATTAAGAAAATGGCATTTAAAATCAGTCATTAAAAAGAAAAGCTAATAAAATCAACATTAAAAGAAAAAGTACATGGATCAAAGTTACAGTGCAGTCTAAGATGTGAATAGTTCAATTAAAAGCAGCGACAAAAAGAAAAGTCTTCAGCCTGGATTTAAAAGTAGTCAGAGTTGCAGCGGACCTGCAGGTTTCTGGGAGTTTGTTCCAGATATTTGGAGCATAATAACTGAACGCTGCTTCTCCATGTTTAGTTCTGACTCTGGGGACAGAAAGCTGACCAGTCCCTGAAGACCTGAGAGATCTGGATGCTTCATCATTGAGCAGGAGGTCAGAAATGTATTTTGGGTAAAACATACTTTCTCTCCAGGGTGAGACTCTGCAAATGGAAAACATGTTGCATTTGGCTGTCTGAACACATCCCTCAAAGGAAACGCCAGACTTTGGGATAACGTAATCAGGGTACAAAAGTAATTCCCTTACAGTTACATACAAAAATATCTGTTCAGATTACTGTTACATTTCTAAAAATGGTCGATTACTGGCAGGAGTGTTTCTAAAAAACTAAGAAGAGCAGATAGTGTTTGTTGTAAAGGATCAGATGTTATCTCTTCTCTGTGAGCTGTTCTGTTCTGTAGGATAATACCAGTGGTGGGCCGTCAGGGCCAGCAAGGCCTTCTCTGCTGGCCTAAACATCATCAGAATATAAATTTAATTTTGATATATTTTTTCCACAAATATGTATTAAATTATTCCCCATAGTCTATTCTTTTCATTTCATAGCTTTCCTCTTGGTTGCGCTGCTTCCAGCCTCAGAACAAGATTTGGAGGGCTGGCGTTTATGTTAGAGCTTTTATCCAATCATATTTCAGCCATAATGTGTTGCCAGGGTCCAATAAATCTGCCCTTAGGCCTTCAGAATCAACAGTGCGGGCGCCTGTAGCTTAAAGTGAACGGAAAAAAAACTGTGGCGTTAACCAATCAGATTTTGAGTTGGCGACAACGGGCCAGCTAGCAGGCGTACGATGACGTCAGCACGTGCACGTCTTTTGATTGGATACGCACTATTGAGAGGCAGAGCTATGTAGAGCTAGCAAACTGAACTTGAATTTGAACGAGCTAATTTGTGTAGATTTCTACAAGCTGTTTTTTTTCAACCCACAATGGCTGAAGGAGAAGAGATCGATTTGGTCGCAGATATAATTACAACGCCATTTTCAAGACGAACTTTTCAAGAAAAGCTAGACATTGTGAGAAGAGAACGGCCAACCCCGACGCTAGCGAGCCTATCACAGCGGGGAAAAGGGTTTGTCCGCCACTTTCAAATCACTAACTACGAGCGGTACCCCTGGCTCACAGCCTCCGAGAGGCACTGCAAATTGTACTGCTGGGAATGCCTGCTATTTGCAAATGATCGATTTGGTGTTTGGAGCCACACTGGATTTGCAAACTTGAGTTGTCTAACCAAGGCAGCAACGAGACACCAAAGCACGGCTGGGCACTTACAAGCAATGGTGCTTTTGAAAACCTTTGGGGACACCCGAGTGGATCTACAGCTCAACGAACAAGTGCGACGGGAAACGGAGCTCCACAACGAAAGGGTGAACAAAAATAGGGAAATATTGAAAAGACTGATTGATTGTGTCCTGTTTTTGGGTAAACAGGAACTTTCATTTAGGGGACATGATGAAAGCGCCGAGTCCAGAAACAGAGGAAACTACGTGGAGCTTCTTTCTTTGCTTACTGAGAACAACACAGACTTGCATTACCACCTGTCCACAAACAATAATTCAGGTAGGACTGTGTCGGACATCACTGAAGGCCTAGGTGTGAAATGCACGGCCCGCCACTGGATAATACCTTAAAGCTCTCATGTCATGGCCATTTCTACTGATCATAATTCCATTGTTGAGGTCTACTAGAATAGATTTACATTGTTCAATGTTCCAAACTCACATTGGTTTCTCAAACAGCATCTCTGTATAGTATGTGTATTCACTCTCTGTCCTACACGGCTTGTTGGAGCTCCTGCCCCCCCCCCCCCTCCCCCCCTGTGAGCCCACTGTGCTCTGATGGTCGGGACGTTGAGAGGCTCGTTGCTGCGATCTGCTATGAGGAACAGACAGGTTTCCGGGTCGGTGATACAGCGAGAACAAGCGAAACTCATCCTGAGCACACAAACACTCACAGCCGAAGTAAAAACAATAAGTGTGGCTTGATATGAGTAAGAAAAAGGTTTCTAACGCTGTGAGAATGGGTCTGCGGAGAGCATTTCTCCGCCATCCCAACGTAGTAGCCCGTCGTGGTAGATACCTTGTTTGTTTTAAACATCATGAATACACAAACAACAATGAATACTTACAGGTTGTGTACTCGAATCTCCCGCTGGTCCAAACAAAGTAGGAACAGCATCGTTCTTCAGTGCCCTACGCTGTACACATCCGCCATGAATCGCTGAAAGGTTTGGGAAGCTTTGTTTCGTGAAAGGCTGGCAGAGGGCGTGGCCTCTGGGTATCCCCACCTCAGAGTACCCAGGAAGCAAACAATGGAAAATGAGAAATCTCCAACGAGGCGTTTCGGGGAGGTCTTCTCTGTGTTAGAGTTTTACTCCCTACAGGGTGTACTTTGAGGGTTTGTGACTCTGCAGACCGTTTACATGCAGAAAAACCTTCATAACACACAAGGGGACGGGTGATAAATTAAGTGTGAATCTAATCTTCTACTGCCTGAATCTGCTTTATGGTTTCCACTTTCTTTGCTTCATTTGTCCTGTTTTTAATTCAGCAGGTGAACCTATATGTTCATAAAATAGTGTGTGTGAGCTTAACTGTGTGTGTTAAACTGAAACTGATCATTTTCTATCAACTCAGATTTCATTTCTGCCTTTTTAAACGGTAGTATGCTCATGTGTTTCAGTGTTGGTGTATTGGCTGCAGCCTTGATATGCTGAATGAAAGGCAGATTTTCCTATAAATAAAATCTTTAAGCATCTCTGTTTGTACTGCACTCATCCAGGGCTGCAGGGATATTCATATTTACATTTGAAACACTTTACTAAGACTCTCACTTAGAGAGATGTGAGAGTGAACTTCAAGTAAGCATTGAAGTCAGCCGTCTCAATCTTTGATGCTCAACTCTCACCGATGGGTTCTTTTAGAGCTGTTTTTATTAAGATCCCTTCTCACCCACAGTGTGTGCTGAGCAGTGTATTTGTCCTTTGGTTATTACCTGGACCAAGGGGGTCATGATTTCAGACTGGATTGTAGGTAAACACAGAACCCATTGGATTTGCAGTGGATATGAAGCGAAGGCGGGTATATGCATTATTGTCTGTTGGTGATGGTCTATACTCTCTTAGTTTGTGAAGGAAGTTAAAGAGGACATAGTCTGCTCATTTTCAGGTGTGTATCACTATGTAGTGTCTCTACTTTAAAGAGTCCTCTCCTGCTGATGTTCAGGTGTATATCAGTGTGTAGTGTCTCTACTTTAAAGAGTCCTCTCCTGCTGATGTTCAGGTGTATATCAGTGTGTAGTGTCTCTACTTTAAAGAGTCCTCTCCTGCTGATGTTCAGGTGTATATCAGTATGTAGTGTCTCTACTTTAAAGAGTCCTCTCCTGCTGATGTTCAGGTGTATATCAGTGTGTAGTGTCTCTACTTTAAAGAGTCCTCTCCTGCTGATGTTCAGGTGTATATCAGTGTGTAGTGTCCCTACTTTAAAGAGTCCTCTCCTGCTGATGTTCAGGTGTATATCAGTTTGTAGTGTCCCTACTTTAAAGAGTCCTCTCCTGCTGATGTTCAGGTGTATATCAGTGTGTAGTGTCTCTACTTTAAAGAGTCCTCTCCTGCTGATGTTCAGGTGTATATCAGTTTGTAGTGTCCCTACTTTAAAGAGTCCTCTCCTGCTGATGTTCAGGTGTATATCAGTATGTAGTGTCTCTACTTTAAAGAGTCCTCTCCTGCTGATGTTCAGGTGTATATCAGTATGTAGTGTCTCTACTTTAAAGAGTCCTCTCCTGCTGATGTTCAGGTGTATATCAGTATGTAGTGTCTCTACTTTAAAGAGTCCTCTCCTGCTGATGTTCAGGTGTATATCAGTATGTAGTGTCTCTACTTTAAAGAGTCCTCTCCTGCTGATGTTCAGGTATATATCAGTATGTAGTGTCTCTACTTTAAAGAGTCCTCTCCTGCTGATGTTCAGGTGTATATCAGTATGTAGTGTCTCTACTTTAAAGAGTCCTCTCCTGCTGATGTTCAGGTGTATATCAGTATGTAGTGTCTCTACTTTAAAGAGTCCTCTCCTGCTGATGTTCAGGTGTATATCAGTATGTATTGTCTCTTCTTTAAAGAGTCCTCTCCTGCTGATGTTCAGATGTATATCAGTATGTAGTGTATCTACTTTAAAGAGTCCTCTCCTGCCGATGTTCAGGTGTATATCAGTATGTAGTGTCTCTACTTTAAAGAGTCCTCTCCTGCTGATGTTCAGGTGTATATCAGTATGTATTGTCTCTTCTTTAAAGAGTCCTCTCCTGCTGATGTTCAGGTGTATATCAGTATGTAGTGTCTCTACTTTAAAGAGTCCTCTCCTGCTGATGTTCAGGTGTATATCAGTATGTAGTGTCTCTACTTTAAAGAGTCCTCTCCTGCCGATGTTCAGGTGTATATCAGTATGTAGTGTCTCTACTTTAAAGAGTCCTCTCCTGCTGATGTTCAGGTGTATATCAGTATGTAGTGTCTCTACTTTAAAGAGTCCTCTCCTGCTGATGTTCAGGTGTATATCAGTATGTAGTGTCTCTACTTTAAAGAGTCCTCTCCTGCTAATGTTCAGGTGTATATCAGTATGTAGTGTCTCTACTTTAAAGAGTCCTCTCCTGCCGATGTTCAGGTGTATATCAGTATGTAGTGTCTCTACTTTAAAGAGTCCTCTCCTGCTGATGTTCAGGTGTATATCAGTATGTAGTGTCTCTACTTTAAAGAGTCCTCTCCTGCTGATGTTCAGGTGTATATCAGTATGTAGTGTCTCTACTTTAAAGAGTCCTCTCCTGCTGATGTTCAGGTGTATATCAGTATGTAGTGTCTCTACTTTAAAGAGTCCTCTCCTGCTGATGTTCAGGTATATATCAGTATGTAGTGTCTCTACTTTAAAGAGTCCTCTCCTGCTGATGTTCAGGTGTATATCAGTATGTAGTGTCTCTACTTTAAAGAGTCCTCTCCTGCTGATGTTCAGGTGTATATCAGTATGTAGTGTCTCTACTTTAAAGAGTCCTCTCCTGCTGATGTTCAGGTGTATATCAGTACGTAGTGTCTCTACTTTAAAGAGTCTTCTCCTGCTGATATTCAGGTGTATATCAGTATGTAGTGTCTCTACTTTAAAGAGTCCTCTCCTGCTGATGTTCAGGTGTATATCAGTATGTAGTGTCTCTACTTTAAAGAGTCCTCTCCTGCTGATGTTCAGGTGTATATCAGTATGTAGTGTCTCTACTTTAAAGAGTCCTCTCCTGCTGATGTTCAGGTGTATATCAGTATGTAGTGTCTCTACTTTAAAGAGTCCTCTCCTGCTGATGTTCAGGTGTATATCAGTATGTAGTGTATCTACTTTAAAGAGTCCTCTCCTGCTGATGTTCAGGTGTATATCAGTATGTAGTGTCTCTACTTTAAAGAGTCCTCTCCTGCTGATGTTCAGGTGTATATCAGTATGTAGTGTCTCTACATGTCTCCATGCTTTAATGTTCAAAAAGCTCTTTATTTTTCTCATCCTGCCTGTGCTGCAGCACCTCTTTTCACCCTCTGTCTGAAACCAGAGCCCAGTCTACTCTGATTGGTTAGCTGACCGGCTCTGTTGTGATTGGTCAACCGCGTAGAGATGTCCCGCCCCTTAGCCTATCATTACATTACATTACATGTCACTTGTTAGACGCTTTTATCCAAAGCGCCTTTCAATACTGTGGGCAATCCCCACAGGAGCAATTTGGGGTGAAGTGTCTCAGGGACACAACGACATGCTGACTGCAGTGGGGTTTGAACCTGTGACCCCCTGATCCGAACACCAACGCACTAACCCACTGCGCCACACGCCTATCATATACAATGTGTGGGGCGCTAGCCAAAAGAAGTGCGAGTGTTATATCGTGATGTCACTATGTTAGGAAGTAAAACAAGTGTGTGGGAGAGAAACTGCCTCTAGACTGAACACAGGGATTTTAGCCTTTGCAGACCATTGACATGCACCAAAACCTATAACAAACTATAGGAAAGGGAAAACCCGAAAAAGCTTAATTGGGCCTCTTTATAACTGATACAATAACATGTATTTGACCGGGAGCACTGAACAAATCATACAGGAGTAGAGCATGACATCCGTGAGGAGATGCTGGGGCAGATGAGTAAAGGTCATATCTCAACCCCATCATGTCAATAAACACAGTCCTCCTTCTCTTCAGAAATATCACAACTGTGACACAAGACGGTCTTTGTTCTGTTGTGTTTCAATGGACATGCTGATTTGCCTTAATGGATCAAATGTCTTTTTCGACCACAGTGTCAGCTAAAGTTTACTTTTGTTTATGTGAACTGGGTTATATGTGAGGTACCCATAGATTTGAGGGTTGAACTTAAAATGTATTCCGTTATAATTACAGAATAGTTTTTTACTTAAAGCTGGGGTAGGTACGTTTCAGAAACCGGCTCGAGTGCACTAAAATTTGAAAGTACACAGCCGAAAAAGAATCCGCCCCTTCCTTCAGACTTCCTTACAGAGCACCTCCTCCAACACACATGAACGCGCAATGACCAATGAGGGCACGAGATACAATTGTGCGTGCACGAGATGGAAGGCTGACAGACAGGGCGGCAATCCGATTGGTCGTGCTTTTTACAGCGCCACAGCTTCCACAGATGACATTTTTGTATGGATTTTAGGGGTGTAACGGTACACGTACCCGTACCGAAATTATTCGGTACGGGCCCTTCGGTTCGGTACAGGTGTGTACCGAAGTGTACCGAACGAATATAACGTTAAACGTAAAAAATTGAGAATGTGAATAACTTTTTGGAAGTAATCTCAGGTGCTGCGTCGCAGCATTCAGAGTAATTTGCTCACATTGGGTTCAACGCGTCATAGAGTGAGCAAGTCATTTCATTGGATGAGAGGCATACTATGAGAGCTGGTCAGAGGGATGCGTTCAAATGTAGTCAGTAATTTGAGGAACTGTCAAAAATTAATGGCGAACGCAGATAAAGTTGAGCTCGAAAATCCTCCAGCATCATTGAAGTCTCCGGTTTGGGAACATTTTGGTTTTGCAGTTACGTACAAGGATGACGGACAAAGACAGGTGGACCGAACCAAAGCTGTTTGTCGGCATTGTTCAACTAAAATTGGTTACGCGGCTGGCAAACTTGCACACTCTTGAAAAGGCATCACCCGAACGTGAATATCACCGGTACCAAAAGAAAAAAGACTGAAGTGCAAACCCAACTCCCACTAGCATTTAAGCCTCTACCACTCGCAGAGAGTTCAGACCGAGCCAAAGCTATTACAAACGCCAACTATCCTTATGTTGCCATGTTAGCAAAGCGCTACCTGGCTGTATCGGCTACCTCTGTCCCTAGCGAGAGGGTGTTCTCCACAGCAGGAGACATTGTTAGTGCCAGCAGATCTGCCCTTTCGGCAAGCAATGTGGACAAGTTCATTTTTCTTTAAAAAAACATGAAAATACAATGACAAGCAAGTCCTAATGTCAAACTGGCTGCTTAGGTGCTAGTACAGTACAGTTCAAATACAGATTATTTCAGTTCATCGAAAAGCTGCACCTTAATGTTCATTTTATTATATTTTGTATTTATTTGAGTGAATATTCACAGTTTAATAATAATTAAAAACCCCAAACTAATAGTTTATGTTTTGTGAGTACTAGTACAGTAAAGTTCAAATACAGATTATTTCAGTTCATCGAAATGCTGCACCTTAATGTTTATTTTATTATATTTTGTATTTATTTGAGTGAATACATTATTCACAGTTTAATAATAATAATAAAAAAATATATATATATATGTTTTGTTTTGTGAAAAAAAATTCTGCTGTACCGAAAACGTACCGAACCGTGACCAAAAAACCGAGGTACGTACCGAACCGAAATGTTTGTGAACCGTTACACCCCTAATGGATTTGTTGTCAAAGCACTTCAGATATTCATTGCTATCGGGATGTTAAGAGCATTCCATGGAATATAACACAAAGTGTATCTCGAGCCGGTTTCTGAAACTTACCTACCCCACCTTTAACTATATTTTGTAAGTGACCTTAGAAAAGAAGAAACCAAGATATTTAGGATCAACAATTATTTTATAGATAATAAAACCTGCCTTTCTTTCAGCATCAGGCAGTAGCTAAACACCAACAATGAAACACATGAGCTCATACTACAGTCTAAAAAAGCAGAATACTTTCTTTGTATCCTGATTACGTAATCAAGTGACATGTAATCCGTTCGTCTTAAATCGATTTTTAAAAGCAGGTAGCTTCCCTGCTGAGACCGAGTGGAAATGGACCTTCATAAAAGCTGCCTGTCAAACTGTCAACAGAAGATAAATATCAGCCAACACATCGGCGCTTTAACCAGCCTCTATTGATTTCTTTCTACACACTAAGCCTCTTTCCTCCTCCATTGTTAACCCTTTAATCGGCTTCATCTGATCGCTTTTTATCAAACCAGTTTCATATAGCCTCCCCTGAAATTGTGTGTGACAGATAACTGCTTGTCAGGTTCACGTTCCACAATGTTCTCATATGGTACAGCTGTCAGACTATCCACACGATGAAGGAAAAGACCAGATTGTAAAACCCCCTGAGGCTAATTTGTGATTTGTTGCATCGGGCTATATGAATAAACTTGATTTGATTTACTGAACCCAAAGCAACTCTAGAAATATGAAGATGATGGATTACATGTAACAGTAATACATCGGATACAAACGAAGGTAACTGTATAACCTTACATACATACATGTAGTCAGAAAATGTACAATCTCAAAACACCAAGTGAAACTGCTTTTGAGTGACATGTCTCCATGCTTTGCTGCAGCACCTATTTTCACCCTCTGTCTGAAACCAGAGTCTGCTCTGATTGGTTAGCTGGTCGGCTCTGTTGTGATTGGTCAACCGCTTAGAGATGTCCCGCCTCTTAGCCTACAATGTGTTGGAGCGCTATAGCCAACAGAAGCGCGAGTGTTAGATAGTGATGTCACTATGATACAGAAGTAAACAAAGGAGTCCAATGAGGAGTGTGTGGGAGAGAAACTCCTTTGTGACCATTTACATGCACTAAAACCTATAACGCACTACAGGAAAGAGAAAACCCCCCAAAAACATAAAAGGCCTTCTCTAACAGAGAGGATATTTTCCATTGAGTCTCATGAGCTGAATTTAATCGATTTCTAGAAGCTGCTCCTTTTCTCTCCACTGATCCGAGGATTATTTCCTCCCACCGTCTCTTTTTTTAGCTGCTTCCTTCACTCACGGTTCAATTTCTGGCTGCCACCCACACTCCTCTGTGTTTGTTCTTTTACTCCCAGGCCTTTGAGAATATCTCACACCTTTATGTAGCTTACGCCTCTACAAATAAGAGTGCATCTCTAATGTGGTGCCATCTTCACGAATCACAATCCTTTCACTTGTTTTACTTAAATCACCTTTGTTTGAGACAAAACATAAAAGGATTTCGTAATAAAATAGCACTCTAGCACAAGGTTCACTTTGGGAAGTCGGTTTTCTTGTAAACAATATATATATAGAAATGTTTATTGATTGGGATAAACCTCTTGAGATGCACCATCTCGTTTTCAAGGGGGTCCCGACAATAGCAATAACTTACAGACATACATAAACAAAAAGACAAAATGCAAAACATGACACACAAGACAAACCACATGCAGTCTGTTAAGTAAAATTCAAGCAATGCACACAATCAATTTGAGACAGTCGAGCAAATCAGTTTCATCAATATCAGTTATAACAAGTACAGACCGGTTGAAAGACAATCAAAATTGATAACATTTAGTTTTTCTTACCAATTTGTATTGTGTGTATCCTTGAGCAGTAGTTCTCAAAATGGGGGTACGCGGACCCCGAGTGGTACGTTGGAGTACTGCAGGGGGTACGTGAGATGTATTGTTATGTTAATGACAACAACAAAAAATACCAATTTTAGGAAAAGTAACGAAGTGTGAGCAGTGTGGGTTTTATATTAACAGAGTTACACATATTTCAAAACGCAAAGTGTAATAACTGCAGGTTGCCTCCCTGTCAGAATGACAAAGATCCTCAGTGAAGCACAAGCCCATGTTTCTCACTACATTGTACAACTTATTAAAAAGATTAGTTCAATGCAGCTAATGTCGTCTTAGTGTTATTGCATGATGTTAAAATTGGTTTGCCATGAATTTAGTGACGGATTGTAAACATTTGAAATGTAGCATTTAAGTGTTTCTCAGTTACAAGGTTGTTGTTTTAATAAATCAGACTCTGATGGTGCAGCGCTGTGCTGTACCTCTTTATATAGGCTTTTCTTCCCTAACAAATATTTTTTGCGCTGATCAGGGGGTACATTATTGAAAAAAGTTTGAGAATCACTGTCCTTGAGGATGAGTGTAAATAAAGACTCTGGGCTTAGGGCGTGGGCGGTGAAAACACTCATTAAAGATTGTGCTGAAGGGAAAGGCTGGATATCATTACATTACATGACACTTGTTAGACGCTTTTATCCAAAGCGACTCACATACTCAATACTGTGGGCAATCCCCACAGGAGCAATTTGGGGTGAAGTGTCTCAGGGACAAACGACATGCTGACTGCAGTGGGGATTGAACCTGTGACCCCCTGATCCCAACGCTCTACCCACTGCGCCACACGCCTCCCTCCCACACATACCATTTTTGGGTATTGTAAACATTTAGGATAATACTGGGAAGGGGTTTCATCTAGAAATATATGCTACTTTTATAATTGACTTACGATAAGACCCGTTGTATTGTATCATTGTAAGAGAAAGGCATACTTGCTTTTTACATACTTTCATTGGTGGCAAAAATGTATATCTGACCCGCTCTATCGAAATCTGGCAGAAGTCGCCGCAACGGCTCATTTCAAAATAATCGTGGATTTGCGTAAAAAAATAGTTGTTCAGGCGTTTTGTTTGATCTTAAATAAACAAAGTCTTGGCTTTCAGAATATGAAACTTGTATTTCCAAAATCACACGATAAATATGTTTGAAAAGGGAAGATGGCAGCTCTCACTCGCCACTCTGCTCTTCCACAGCGCCGCCCTCCTCTGACATTATGAAACAAGGCATGTAGTAATCATAGATAACACGGCAGGTTTGTTTTCATCTGATTTCAATGAAACTAAGTCTTGGCTTTCAGAATATTAAACTTGTTTCGGCAAATTCAGATGATAAATGCAATATGTGCTTATATTTGGAGTACAACAACAATCCTGATATCGTTAGAAAGCTAGGAATCTCCTCTTTCCAACAGTACAACTCAACTTAACTCAACAAGTACAACTTAAGCGTCTTTGAGTTGTGAAAAGCGCTATATAAATCAAATGCATTATTATTATTACATTACAACTCAAAATGTGTCTTCGGGGCAATGCGACTGATTTCGATAGAGCAGGTCACATATTTACAGTATACCGGCATTTTGGGTAAAACGACTGCGTCCTTTCTTAAAACAGTGTAACATGTGGTTGATGAAATATGATTTTAAACCAATGAGTTATCCCTTTATTTACATCTTGTCTGGTACTGTGATGATTTAACTTTACATTTGGCCATTAATATATTTAATTTGTACAAGATGCCATGATTTAAAGTCTATCCATTGTTTGTACATTGCATTTATAAACATTTAAAAAAGCTAAAATCTGCAATCTATGCAGTTTAAGGCAAGCACCAATAAACTGACCTTTATATTGGTTTGCTTTACATCCCATGTGCATGCTAGTCTCATTAGTATGTATTGCATAGATATATTATATTGTATCATAGCATGCATTGCTAATGCATACAAAGAAAGTTGTAATGGATAATTCTCACTTTGCTTTTAATGCACCAAAGCGCTTTTGCAGATGAATCAATGTCAGATTGTATTGATGGCCCAATATCACAAGTTACAATTCGCCGTAGGTACAACTATACGTAACTCTGTCCTTAGACCCTTAGTGGACAACTTTGGGTATTTTGAATATGGTTTCTGTAGATTTGTGTGCATGTTTTTGTGCTTATTGCATGTGTGTATGGTATGCTGTAGGCGAGAGGATCCGACAACAATGCCACGCTTGCGCAAACATTGTTATATCCTGACGGCTTATAGAGGCCTAAAAATAACAGTAGGGAATGTAGAGACTTGCTGTAATTGACCCCCCCGCACACATGTTTTCCAATAATGAGCAGAAACAGAGACACAAGCACACATCAGTGTCAGTGAAGGGATCATGAAGACCCCATGACACCGATCTCTAAAGCAAACAGACACAGAGAGAATTGAAGAGAACAACAAGACGAGCGGAGAAAAGACGAGGAGAAAAAGGCTGTTGGTTGTTGCGTAACCCACGCAGAGAGAGGGTATATTGATCAGCTGCTTTCCTGCTGTTCCCTGCCTCGTTATCAGATGATGCAGGAGACTGGCTTCGGTCAAGCTGCTCATAAAGAGCCTTCTTCGCTGCAAGCTACGCATCTCGTGTCATAGGCCGTGTACCGGGGAGTGTCTACAATTTAGTTCCTTCTACTATTACAGCACAAGATGTTCTGTGCATATATAAAACAAGTGTGTTGCATTCAGAAAGTCCTTGTAGTGTGTGTCGTGGTTAGAAACAACATATGTTAAATCTATCTTCAAATCATCAGGAAGTGATTATGTTCCATTGAAACATAATGGAGGGTGCAGTTTGGTTGTATAACGCCGTTTAATCATAACAGTTTATTTATTTGGTTTGTTATTTTATCTTTTCTTGAATATCATTTACCTCTGTTATGTGTTTGTTTGTTTGTTTGTTTATCTGCTTATTTGTTTATGTATTTATCTGTTTATGTATGTGTTGTTTTATGTTTGTTTAGTTTTTTTAAAACAAATGCATTTCTTTAAGAAAAAGTATGTATATATGTGAGTAATTTAGTTTTCGGGAGAAGGGGTGGGATTAAATACGTGTAAACTTCTTCCCACCCTTTTTTCGGATGTGTAATAAAGTCGATTATTTGTTTATTCATGATTTAGAATCAGTAATATGTTTGTATATCAATTTGACACTGCTTAATTTTGTATTGTATAATGTTAAATGTTTGTATTATTGTTTTACACATTCGAAATAAATCTAATCAAATCGAAATAGCCCTAACCCTTAACTATAACCCTTAACTATAACCCTTAACTATAACCCTAACCCTTAACTATAACCCTTAACTATAACCCTAACCCAAGCAATGGAAAGACTGTGTTGATGCATGTACCGAATGCATTTAAGTTTATTTGTATATCTTATGGTGATTTCTTGCTTTCTCTTCGTCTCGTTCTTCTCTCAGAGTCTGTTCCTCAGCACCATGAACAAGATGAAGAACTTTAAGAGGCGTTTCTCTCTTTCTGTTCCTCGCACTGAAACCATCGAGGAGAACGAGTTCACCGAGCAGATCAACGAGCTCAACATACGGCACACTCAGGGTAAGAAACCCCCATCTCCCTCACCTAATATATTCAAAATTAAAAGATATATTTATATAAGTGTTTTAATTCTGCTGTGTTGAGTTTCCCATGTGTACGAAACATTGAAAAAAAAGTCCAATAGTACTGATTCACATTTGTCCGAAAATCTGTTATCTAAAAAAAGCACCCACTTTTTGAGAAGCCCCCCTGCTCTAAAAGTAAAATAAATTAAACGGAAAGAAAATAATAAAACGGCTAATTATTATTCAAAATGACAGGAAAGGCTTCTCTGCCTCTGATTGGCTTTCTTTGCCCTCATTCCCAAATGTAACTAACTAACGAAGGCAAAGAGTACTCTGGGGTGTCATGCCTTCACCACAGTCGAAAACCAAATATAATTGTGTGTATTTTCCCCAAAAATTGCTATTTGTATTTTGGCGTTTCCAACTCAATCTGCTTTCAGTCAGACTACAGGGGTTTCAGAATAATGAGCAATCACAAGATGTGTGTATCTGCCATTTCAAATTGGATCCAGATTGAATGGGTTCTTCCGTGGTCCATCCCTTCCACACATTTCATGAAGATCCATCTCAGTAATACTGCTGCTATTGAGGCAAATAAACAAACAAATATATCCCAAAATATACCCTTCGATAAATGTCCTCCGATCTCTACGCTCCGATTATCCGATGTAGTGAACCATATGTGAATAAAGCACAGTCCTCAATGCTCTTCTTCCTTGTGTCTGATCTCTGTGCCAATGAACAGCTCGTGTCTAATAATGAACCACAATCTCATTCAGGTTCTTAATACCAAATACAAAAGCCTTCGTTTCTTCTGTGTCTGTGGCAGACCCTCTCAGATTAACCAGGGTATTTTGAGGCTATGAATTGTACCTCAACTGAAGCTTAGTCACGCAGATAAGCATGCTTCAAAGGGAAATGAGGGTCATGGCTGGATGAGTAGGGGTAGATAATGCAAAGGAACTGAATGCATCCAGAATTAGGTTTTCAAGTGCTTTCTAATGTATTACCGTGAAGACACCAGGATGGTTAACACTTCTATCCTACACTTTGCAATCATGTGTATGGCTTTGAAGTCGGGAAATAAAGCTTGGATTTATATTTATTGCAAAGGACAAATTGCTAGGAGGAGAGAAGAGCATCATGTGAGATGAAAGGTCACTGTAGGTGTATTGAAGAGGCCCTATTATACTGTGTGGGGTTTCCCCTTGCCTGTAGACATGTATGAATGTGTTGGGGTTCATTTAAGTGAAATGTCATGTCTTTGATGCCATAAGAAATGTTGTGACTAGTAAAGAACACAAGATTATAATCTGAGAGGGTGGAAAGAGTGTGTTGGAGGTTCTTGTGATTGACAATGGTCTACAAAGGCTACCATCCACATTAAAGCATGGAAACATGTCACTGTAGATCACATGTGTCAAACTCAAGGCCCGGGGGCCAAATCAGGCCCTTGGTGGATTTAATTTCGGCCCGCAGGATCATTTCTAATTACTATTAGATCTGGCCCGCCGGTATTTTGCACGCACACCTTCCCTCCATCCTGAAGGTCTCCTCAGATCAGAACCTGAGCCCAAACATTCAAGACTGGCTATCCGCCGCAACTTGTTCAGCCTGCGTGTGGTTGACTTGTGGAATGATCTGCCAGAAAGCGTTGTCACATCCAAGACGGTTAACTGTCTCAAATCCCGCCTCGACCACTACTGGTCAAACATCACCTTCACTTTGGACTATGTGACTGTTGCCAGCATCCATAGTAAATAAAGAATCAGTGATCTACTCATTTATTTATGAGCGACTAAACGGCCTTAGGCCTATTACAGCCGTATCCTATTGATTGATTGATTTAAACATTGATGACCTTGCACCCAAGATGAGATGCCAAGTATCTGCTTGAGCTAGCATCACAGAGCAGCACACTGAGTTTACATGTTTCCTTCTGCACTTTCTCTCTCACGACAACAGGGCATGTTTGGTTTCTCTTTGAGGGAAATAGTTTTGTTGAAGTTGTTGTTGGCCTGTGGAAAAATGTACTTTGGAAAAGCTGCAGATAGAGCCATAAGAAATTAATGCAGCTGATTATTTAATGTTTAATGTTGTTTTTATAGGCAATCATTGAAGCTTTGTTAGTTCCAGGTTTAATATGTGCAATAAGTTCATTTCAATAAGTTCTGCAATAAACATTGAACCAGTCCGGCCCTCGACTAGTACCCATTTTTTTAATTTTGGCCCTCTGTGTATTTGAGTTTGACCCCCTGTAGATGCACAACATAGTGATATGAACCTGGAAAGGAGCATAATATGTCCTCTTTAAAACACAAATGTAGTGTTTTCATCAGATTATAAACACTCGAGTCAATGGAGGCCTCTACCTCCTGCGAATAAAGAGTTTGAGAATATAGAGTTGAATATATGCCTGACAGAGAGCAGCAGCTGGATTTGTAATTGTAACCCCCCCGAGTCCATCTGTCTGCCTCACTGTCTGCTGCTGAAGGTCAGAGAAGAGGGAACAAGACAGACAGACGGACATGGAGGACGATGATGAAGAAAGGGTGAGTGAGTGTAGGACGCTCAAAGAGAGACTGATTATGTTTACACTCCTCTCTAAGCCTTTCTTGTTCATCTGTCCTATCAACCTCTCCTCCCCCCCATGTGACGGATTATGTCATGCTCTCACCACGTTATGCACAAAACAACCGTGGCTGTTTAGAGATCATCGGACATTTTTGCAAAGATATAATCACAACATGCCTGGATAAAATGGTCCTGGAAAAGCTATCTTGTAAATGTGTACGTTTATTAGTGGAGTAGAAAGCGGAATGAAAAGTAAATACTTTGGTATAGTACCTCATCATTGTACTTAAATACAGTACATGAGTAAATGCCATAATACCCACTCCTATTGCTTACCATGAGATAAGGAAACGCACACATGCATAACTGTGCATTCAAATCGTATTAGATAGACGGCTCATTTCACTTTTCTTCATCAGATAATTAGATCCTTTCATTTCATTAAATAAAAAACAAGAGCAGCTTGACGAAGAGACAAAAAGTGAATCGGTCTCAGATCAGTGAGCGTGATGAACTAATTAGCATCGGCTTCAAATACACACAATACACACATGAGATGCAGAAACAAAGTGTGTGTGTTTATGAGTGTTTGCCTGGAATGACTGCCTTGTATTTCACATTAAAATCTCCTTGTTCACTCATTATGTATTAGTGGAATAAATAAACTGCCCGAGTGATCACACTTTGACACATCAGCGCCATCATGAGTTTACTTATCGCAGTTCAACACCATCTTGCCTTTAAATCCTGAAGCCCTCTGACACACCGTTGAATATTAAGTCAGAAAGCTTTTATAGCAAAGCATGTGAGATGTTCTTATCTTGGTTATGTTGACTGGCTTTGGTCCAAAACACACAGTTGGTTTGCAGGAAAAGCTCCATATGCTGCCATTCCCATTCATCTCATTTCTCATCCAACAACCACAATATTGTTTTATCCCAGCGTCAGTTAAAGCTCCTCAGCAGAGTTTTATTTTGACTTGCATTACTTGCCAAGTTACAAAAGAAAACACAACATTGACGTACGATTACCTTTTAAAGCGGTTATGGCGCATACTTATCAAACAGAGGCCTAACTACACATCGAGCAGACACAGTTAGACATAAGCATCCATTTGAAGTCCTTTTTCGTGCCAATTCAAAATCCAATCCTCACTTTCCATTTAGATCTGTTTTTAGATTTGCAAACAAACTGCAATGTTGTTTACCATTATACCAGCAGCGTGCTCTTGACATCACGATTGAGTGGTGCAGTAACGAGTCAGCATTTTACCACTTCCTGTTCCCTCGTTGCAAAGTCAATGGGTTTTTGACATTGTTTTTGGCAAGACAACTGAAATAAGTGGTTAGCACAAGCTTGAAAGATTTTCACATTTGTTGAGACTTCTAAACATCATCATGCCGAACATTAGCCACCTTTAGCTTAGCGTTGTTGACGGTCAGCCATGTAACCGTTATGTTGTTTGCTCATTGGATTGCGTTAGCTCTTTTCTTCGACCGATTGCATTTACGTTTATGGAAAATCACAGAAAGTGGGGTTAATGTGGAGATTATCCTGCTGAACATAACTCATATCACATAAACGTGGGTTTGCCACAAAACTCATTTCTGTATTATACTGAAATCCAATGGGGAAATCCCATTGGTCGATGGAAACCTTGCTATGCTAACGATCGGGTATAAAATACGTCACCACCACTCTTTAACATTTACTGTAGGCTTCTATTCTTGTTTACGCATTTTTCATCGAGGGTTGTGTGTGCAATTGGGTTCATTTTGCCAGTGTTTGTAAAAGCCAACACCACACAATTATTTTCTTTCCTCTCTGCCTCTGTTTCCTCTCCGCTGTAACCACAGACGGGCAACGAATGGAATAGAAACGCTACAAAAGCATCATGTGGCGTAACATATTGGATTGTGCTTTTCCCTAAGGTGTCAAGCAGGCATCCATATCTCGTGTGTGTGTGTGTGTGTGTGGTGTGTGTGTGTGTGTGTGGTGTGTGTGTGTGTGTGTGTGTGTGTGTGTGTGTGTGGGGTGTGTGTGTGGTGTGTGTGTGTGTGTGTGTGTGTGGTGTGTGTGTGTGTGTGTGGTGTGTGTGTGTGTGTGTGTGTGTGTGTGTGTGTGTGTGTGTGTGTGTGGTGTGTGTGTGTGTGTGTGTGTGTGTGTGTGTGTGTGTGTGGTGTGTGTGTGTGTGTGTGTTTGTGTGTGTGTGTAGTGTGTGTGTGTGTGTGTGTGTGTGTGTGATGTGTGTGTGTGATGTGTGTGTGTGTGTGTGTGTGTGCTGTGTGTGTGTGTGTGTGTGTGTGTGTGTGTGTGTGTGTGATTGTGTGTGGTGTGTGTGTGTGTGTGTGTGTGTGTGTGTGTGTGTGTGTGTGTGTGTGTGTGGCAGGCAATGAATGAGACTTCCTCATTAACACCGAGACTTGCTCCCTTTGACTATCCCCATGGAAACAAGGACTTAGAGCGCTTTTTCTTTTTGTCACCCCTGTATGGGAAAGGTTGAGACAGAAATGCACACACCTGGAGGCTGCAGATCAAATGAAGACACTTCAAACCCCACACTTCCTATACCTGTGCTGCGGGGGTCCAACACTCGCATTTAAAACGGAGCTCAAGCTGTTTCATTTAAAAGAAGAAACACATGAGAAGCTGGTGTATGATGAAAGCCCATTCTTCCCACACACAGCTCTTCACACTTTAATTGTCTGACACGTTCGCTCCAGCTGCCTGAACTTTAATCTCCTGGTCGTCTTGATGACCCTCTTCTCTGAAATGAGTCCACTTCAATAATCTCATACAGCGTTTAGTAGACGCCTGCCGTCAAAGCTAACCAGCCACAGTTCTCCTAGTCTCCATGTTGTTCGAATGTAGATGTTTATTTGCAGTTTTGAGAATATGTCAGCTATGGTTTGGAATAGAATTCATTATTTCTCATTGCACCAAGTACAACAAAATTAGAGCGGACATATCGTACTCATCTTAAGGTTCATATATGTACTTAGTGTCTCTCCTGTTTCATGTCTCCATGCTTTAATGTTCAAAAAGCTCTTTATTTTTCTCATACTGTCTGTGCTGCAGCACCTCCGTTCACCCTCTGTCTGAAACCAGAGCCCAGTCTGCTCTGATTGGTTAGCTGGCCGGCTCTGTTGTGATTGGTCAACAGCTTAGAGATGTCCCGCCCCTTAGCCTATCACGTACAATGTGTTGGAGCGCTCGTCAATAGAAGGGTGAGTGTAACGTAGTGATGTCACTATATAAATGAACAAAGGAGTCCAACGGGAGAGAAACACTCAATGCAGGGAACACCTGTTTACAAAACCTATATAACACACTAACGTAAAGGAAAACCCCAAAAAAGCATAATAAGTGGAAGTTCTTAAGTTGTTAGACTGCATCTATACGTTTAATTTATATTCCACAGGAATCAAATAGGCTCTGTGCTTTGTTTATTTTAAAGGACGCCCACACAAGTGTTTCTTTCTCCTCTTCATAAGTGTTCTCCTTTGTTATTACAAGTTAAAGGATCATAGAAAATAACACAACATGTCTTGACTGTGGGAGTATAAGTTTAGGAACATTTCAAATTATTGTTTGTAAAGCTATATATACAAATTCACAAGCTGTGATGGAATGTGGCTCCAGACACATTTTCATTGGTGGTCGAGGGGACACAATGGTCTATACCTGCCCTATAGGCTAACCCCTTACCGCAGATCTATAAACCTTTTACCCACCAGAGAACAACGACAGATATTATTGAAGGATACGATATACTTTATTGTCCCCGTAAGGACATTTGTTCTGGACTCCGTCCTGCAGTTCCGCATACATGTACATATACAAACATAGTGGACATTAAGAGACATATCATCAGTCATACTTCATTTCCTCCCGCCTCGACTACTGCAACTCACTTCTTTACGGCATCAGCACTACATCCCTCAACAGACTCCAACGGGTTCAAAATGCAGCTGCACGTCTCCTCACGCATCACATCACCCCAGTCCTCAAAGACCTCCACTGGCTTCCTGTCTCCCATCGCATCAACTACAAAGTTCTGGTCCTCACCTACAAAGCCCTCCACCATCTGGCCCCCCCTTATCTCACAAACCTTCTCACTCCTTATCAACCCCCACGGTCCCTCAGATCCACCGCAGCCGGACTCCTATCCATTCCCACATCCACACTCTGCAGCTTTGGGGACAGAGCCTTCTCAGTGGCAGCTCCTAGGCTCTGGACTTCCCTCCCCCAAGATCTCCGTGACTCTGAGTCCCTCACAGTCTTTCAGTCCCGCCTCAAAACACATCTTTTCAACTCTGTCTACCCATAAGCCCCCCCCCCCCTCTCAATCAACTTCCTCTTGACTGCCTTTTTATTTTTTACATACTTGTTTTGCCTTGTTTGTCTACCCTCCCTCATACTGTAAAGCGTCTTTGAGTTGTGAAAAGCGCTATATAAATAAAATGCATCATCATATCATCAGTCATACACCGTTTGAACAAACACAATACACACATACTGACAATGGCGACCTATTGCACAACCCTCATGGCCAACATTTAAAAAGTACATTTGACAACATTTCATTTCATGTGAACGTTAAGAAGCTTAATGGACAGGTAGGAATGAGAGCTTATAGCGGATCAGCCTGCTCTTGGGAACCCTGAATCTTCTACCAGAAGGTAGGAGCTGGAATTCTGGGTGGGATCAGACACCATTTGTTTGCCTGTCTGATAATGGACTGCTCGTATATGTTTTGGAGAGATGGGTGTTTTTTAACCCCCATCATTTTCATAGCAGTCTGTACCAGGCGAGCGATCTGTGACTTTGACTGCACGGTCAAGTTACCATACCAGCCAGTGATACCATTGATAAGGTTGATAAGAGCCTGAAACCAAACCAGTGATGGGCCATAAACTCACTGCTATACTCCACCACCAACACCATTGTTGTTCCCTTTGTCTCCAATCTGCAGATGTTGACTGATTATGTTTCTCCTCCTTCAGGCCTCACTCAGGACAGACTGGGTCCTACGTCTCATGATGCCAGTCCTTCGAGTCCCGAACCAACAACGCCAGGCGCTGAGTCTCCTTCACATCTCGTCTTTCACAGCAAGGCCCAGCAGAGACGCTTCTCCATGGAGGTGAGGAGCGTCTAAAGGAGGACACGGGGAAATATGGGAATCAGGCTTGGGGGGGGGGGGTGGTGTGTGTGTAACGGATTACATGTAACAGGATTATGTAACCCCTGTAGTATGTTATATAGTTTATATAGTGCTCCAACACGTTGTACGTGGCTAAAGCGGCGGGACCTCTCCCCTTGTCCCGCACTATTCACCCTCCCCATGAAAGCTATTGGAAGACTCCAGCTCATTCAAAACTCTGCAGCTAGACTACTGACGAATACCAAAAGGAGGGAACACATTAGTCCTGTCTTAGCTACTCTACTCTGGCTTCCTGTAACTTCTAGAATTGATTTGAAGGTGCTTCTCCTCACATACAAAGCTCTAAATGGACAAGGACCCAGCTACATGGCTGACTCTCTAATGAACTACACACCCGCATCAGATGCAGGTCTATTAGAGGTCACCAGAAAGAGTCATAAGAAGATCGGTGAAGCAGCCTTTGGAAACTACGCCCCAAAACTGTTACCCAACAATATTAGGGAAGCCAATACGTTTTTAAAAGGCAGCTTAAAACCTATTTCTTTACCAAAGCATTTTACTGACGTTACACTATTATACTGCACTATTTCTCTATGTTTTATTCCCCATGTTTTTATTTTTAATTATTTTACCCCACTTTATGCTTTGCTCTTGCTGATTTGATGTCTTATTTCTTACTGATGTAAAGCACTTTGAACTGCAATGCCCTGTATGAAAGCTGCTATACAAATAAAGTTATTATTATTATTGTCTCTAAGCGGTTGACCAATCACAACAGAGCCGGCCAGCTAACCAATCAGAGCAGCTCTGGTTTCAGACAGAGGGTGAAGAGAGGAGCTGCAGCACAGTATGAGAACAATAAAGAGATGTTTGAACATTAAAGCATGGAGACAGTGAGGGGTTAAGGGGCTAAATATTCCCTTTGGTTTCAGGTCATGCTTTGGTCATATGGTGCCAAGCTTAATGTATGCGATGCAGATTGGGCACTGATAGCAAACTGTTCACATTAAAAGCATTACAACGGAGTCTGACATGGATATACCGTATAAAGTGGAGTTTATTCTCCTGTTCCCCCAGACTAATTTATTCATGTCCACCCCCTCCAGCTCAATGATATGAGTCATCTCAGATAGTTTTATCCCTCCCCAGAGCACTAGGCGTTTTATTGGAAATGTGAGAGAGTTCACACTTCCACCTTTTCAGAAATAGTCCCTTTGGAGCGAGTGTGAATCACTTCGAGTCTGTAACAACTCGTAGCAGCCAGAGGGAAGTGAATGCTCAGGAAGGTGATGCGAAAGACAGAAATAATATTAAGACAGTAAGACGACTGAACGCCAGGGATGGGAGGGTTTCTTTAAAAATGAAATATGTTAAAATGTCTAGTTACCTGCCTTTCATGAAGCAAATTCAGGCAGTAGCCGATACACCAACACTGAAACACATGAGCACATACTACATTACATTACATTGCATTTAGCTGACGCTTTTATCCAAAGCGACTTACAATAAGTACATTCGACCAGGAAGACACAACCTTGGAGAAAACAGAATCATATAAGTACATCAGGTTTCATAGAGCCAAACATTTCAAGTGCTACTCAACTGGCTTTAGGTAAGCCAGTCCTTTGTTAGTATATAAGTGCTTTGTTAATAGTTCTAACGCTGGAAGTGGAGTCGAAAGAGATGAGTTTTCAGTCTGCGCTGGAAGATGTGCAAGCTATCTGCTGTCCTGATGTCAATGGGAGCTCATTCCACCATCTTGGAGCCAGGATAGCAAACCCATGTGTTTTTGCCGATGGGAACTTGGGTCCCCCTCGCTGCGAGGGGGACCCAAGTTCCCATCGGTGAAAAATACTACAGTTTAAAACAGCAGAAATAAAATCGGAGCTGACAAAAAATGCTCCGTTTTAGTTGAACACACACAGTTAAGCTCACACACACTACTTTATGAACATGTAGGTTCACCTGCTGAATTAAACACAGAACAAATGAAGCAAAGAAACCATGAAGCAGATTCAGGCAGTAGAAGTATTCACACTTAAAGTATTATCCTACAGAACAGAACCGCTCACAGAGAAGAGATAACATCTGATCCTTTACAACAAACACTAGATGGTCTTTTTAGGTTTGACTAACATTTTAAGCCTGCTAATAGTCCCCAATGTCTGGAAGTATAACAGTAATCTGATTAGTTAAAAGGGAATACAGTTGCTTATTTGTATCCTGATTACATAAAACCGTTACATGTAATCCAATACTCCCCTCTGGATATCTTAATTGTGATGACACAGAGGAAAGTGGTTTACAAGTGGTCACTAATGATGATCCATGAAGAAGGCCAAATGAATGGTTGCCAGGATGTGAAAAATCCATGCGTTGGTGAATAACGTCCGTTAAAATGGCATCTTGATGATTCATCAGGATGACCTTTCCTCAGTTCAACCGCTTATCTTCCCGGAACACGATTCAGAGAACTCAGAGCAGCATTGATCAAGTCCAGACCTATTACTGTAGTGGAAGTAGTGCCCTTTATTAATGAATTACTTTTTAACATTTGAAGGCCACGTTGCACTAAAAAAATGCTGCTCCAAAAACAAGGAAATGTAGAATAAAAACAAGGTGTTTTCGCTTTTATTAAGTGAACAAGTCTGCCAATAGAACAAGTACAAAATGGCTTGGTAAGATTTCTTGAAGTAAAGATGGGATATTGAGATAAATGGGATCTGGTATTTAGCTGAATTTGAACTATGTGACAAGAATTAGAGAATTTGTTACAAGACAGAAATGCTTAGACGTTTTCTGATGGTGATTCTCCTATAAAACAAGATTTTTTTAAGATACTTTGATTCAAAAAGATGCCTTGGCTAAACAAAAGACTTATTAGGTCTTATATCAAGTGTAATGACATACTCTGACTAGAGGGGCGGCTGTGGCGCAGTGGGTAGAGTGCTGGACTTCGAATCAGGGGGGTAGCAAGGTCGAGTCCCACTGCAGTCAGCATGTCGTTGTGTCCGTGAGACACTTTAACCCAAATTGCTCCTGTGGGGATTGCCCACAGTACTGAGTATGAAAGTGGCTTTGGATAAAAGCGTCTAACATGTAATGTAATGTGGGACGGGTGGCGCAGTGGTCTGTGCATCCGATCATCAGATCAAGGGGGAGTGCTGGGGAACTCCAGTTCGAAACCCGCTCCTGCCGCCACTGCGTCAGGCCGTTGTGTCCTTGGGCAAGACACTTCACCCGGATTTGCTCCTGTGGGTATTGTCCACAGTACATGTATAATATCAATGTGTACTTGTAAAAGCGCCCCGATGACCTCGAGGCGTGAAGATGGACGGTGTGGCGCAGTGCGCTGTGCAATGATCATCAGATCAAGGGGTGAAACCCGCCGCTGCTGCGTCTGTAAAGCCGGTGTGTCCTTGGGCAAGACACTTCACCTGAACTTGCTCCTGTGGGTATTGTCCACAGTGACCATTGCATGTATGTGTATGTGTAATGTGTGTATATGTAAAGCGCTTTGAGTCATTGATAAAGCGCTATAATAAATGTAAGGAATTATTATTATTATTAATGTAGAAATTAGACAAATATACTTGGCAAGATTTTACATTTTTGCACTTTCACTGTTTAGCCTCTTCTTAGCAAAGCTCCTTCACCTTCAACCTAAAGTCCATCCAATCAAAAGTAATAGCCCACATTTGATGGATTAACAAGTGAGAATGTCAAAGCTCTTTATTGATCTACTCCGTTTCTAAAACAAATCCATATTTGTTTGGAGTCTGGATCATAAGTTGAACAAAGCAAACAGGAAATGCTTTGTGCTCAATACTCATTTGGAGAGAAAGTGCCATTAAATGCAGGCTAAATTAAAGTGTCTCTCACTCCTTAAAGGGCATGGACATAAATGCTTGGAATTAACATCGGGGGATGTTTGTTTCCAGTCAGTTTCATTCAACACTAGCAAAGAGTGGAATTAAACAATCGCTTCTTGTAGGAAAGCAGAATTACATCTTTGGTAAACATTGAGCAACAAAGCCACAGCCTTAATCAATGTCAAAGTTAAGTGAACTCCACTCGAAATATCAATCAAATGCCAGTTTCTAAGCCACAATGTTTTCAGAAACATCTTTTAGTGTACTTTTTAGCTAACCCTAACTGGCTGTAGCAATGTTGACTTTGCAATAGGGATAATAAACACTTTGACATAAATGTTTGGCTTCAAAAAAGCTTGACTAAAGAGAACTAAAGTTGAACTTCAACCTACATTAGTTGCGTAGTCAAAGCGACACAAGAGGCGCTTTCACACCAAGTACTTTGCCGTACTTTGCCGATCTGCACTTTAGTTCATCAGAACTCTTTAGTTCTCATGAACTAAGTACAGATCGCGTTCACACCGGAATAAGTCCCTGAGGGAGGATTAGACAAATGAAGCCGCTGACGTCACTTCTTCTTCTTCTGCTTTATACTGACCTTGAGACCTCAGAAATTGGGAGCATTTCAAAACCACCGCGGGGGGGGGGGGTGCTAGTGGATCGCCGGAGCTGTATTAGATTAACATTAACATGCTTATTGTAGTTGTAAGTGCACTGCCTTGCTGCCTGTAGCACCAGCCTTGATGGAGCATATGGAAAGGAGTGAGCAGAGGCTAGAGTTGTCGATTCTTGTTCTGTTTTCTGTGACAATCTTCCTCACCCTCTCAGACTTTCAGTTGTGTTCGCTACTAAAGAGACGTGCTACCATGGAAACCAAACAATGGTGTAGCTGTATATTAAAGTCCGAGTGGAAACAGTCGTGAGTAAATCTGATTTTGTCAGAAATCGGGAGAAATGCGGGAGAAATATGACCCCGGGAGGAATTGGGAGAGGGCAATGAAATCCTATAGGCCCTGACTGCAGCACGCGGAATGGGGCGTGGTCAGATGTGGGCGGGGCTGGACGTCCGATGGGCGGGGTGTATGGATATCCTAATGAGACAAACAGCATCATCTGCTGGACAACTACAAGAAGTACAAATCTGCACTCGACTAAATATCATTTAAAAACTAAATATAAAAACGTGAAACTAATTAAATGCATGAATGTATTTAAATATACCTTTTTATACCACATGTGCAATGTGGTATAAAAGTCATATTTTCTATATTAGTGTATTTAAGTAAATTATTTAATATTTGTTTTAATTGATTATTCATTTAGTTAGTTCTGTGCATACTCATATCTCGTCCATATATTTCAAATGATACATTGCACTGCATTTCATAGAATGATAGAAAAAGCATTTATTATTTACAACATTTATCATATAACAGAACAATCATTAAGATAACAGAACCGAAAAAGCAAATACAGTAAATATAAAAACCAAACTAAGTATATAAAAAAAAATCTATACAACAGTGAAAGGCTTTGCTGATGCAAACATTCAACCGCGCTCTTCAAAACAGGCATGACCCTTAAGGTTTTCTTTATCAATGCACTGCTCAAAAAACATTAAATAGTCCGACTCAAATTTGAACCTGAACATAAATGGGTCCATCCTGTCTTCCCAGCTGTCTTCGTCCCGCAGGTTGCTGGCTTCACCGAGGTTATGAGAGCTGCTTCTCTGTCCAGTGGGGCCATGGAAAGAATTTGTGGCAGGATGACTTTATCTCCCATTTTCTTTGCAGAGCACCACTGAGATACTTATAAAGGGGTGCTTCTCCAGGAAGAAGATAAATAGTTTATGCATTGCTACTACACTGTACATTTACTATTCTTATAGTGCTGCTGGCTGATTTGCAACAAGATGCTTTGAATGTGTAATTATGACGCACACAAACTTGCACATGCAACACTATCTAAATCAGTGGTACAACATATTTTCAGCCATTTTCTACCAGTCGCTGCAGAAGAACAGAAGGAAGTGCTGTGAATTTCATGTAAGGTATAACAGATAGCATATCACGTACTCCATCCTCCTCTTCAGAGCTGAATTTATTCTGCAGCCGTCTTTGCCAGTGGGTCCTTTTTCTGGAAGACACCAGATAAAAGGAATTACTACTGCATGGTAAAACAGTTGTACTTGCATCATGACACATTGCCCCCTTGAATAAGAGGTGGAAGCAACAAACTGTATGGCTGTGGAGATTTTAAGTATTAAATGACAGTCTCCATACCCATCCAAAGTCGCTGCAGAATGCCATTTACTTTACGACTTTACTTCTTTTGGGTGGGTCATCATGATTACTTACCCTGGGACTGTCTTCGCAGTCTTCCCTCTCCAGTCGTCTTTTGGTTGATCTTCTGCCTTCGAATCTATCAGTGACAACAAGTGATATGGGAATTGTTAACAAGGTTGTGTCTTCCTGGTCGAATGTACTTATTGTAAGTCGCTTTGGATAAAAGCGTCAGCTAAATGCAATGTAATGTAATGTAAAAACAGAATATTGTTGTTCTATTTTTAGACACATCTCGCGATCGACTGGGAATCTCCCGGCGATCGACCAGTCGATCGCGATCGACTGGTTGGGCACCCCTGGGTTAGGGTAATGTTGTGAATCGAGTGGCCTGTGTTCGTCGTCCATAACATACGCCTGCCCATACCATAACCCCACCACCACCATGGGCCACTGGATTCACAACATTACCCTAACCCTACCCTTCACACCAGATACTGACTGGTTTTCGGACCCCCCCAATAAAGCAAAACTGCACGTTTCAGAGTGGCCTTTTATTGTGGCCAGCCTAAGGCACACCTGTGCAATAATCATGCTGTCTAATCAGCATCTTGATATGCCACACCTGTGAGGTGGGATGGATTATCTCGGCAAAGGAGAAGTGCTCACTATCACAGATTATTTCAGATTTGTGAACAATATTTGAGAGAAATGGTTATTTTGTGTGTATAGAAAATGTTTTAGATCTTTGAGTTCATCTCATGAAAAATGGGAGCAAAAACAAAAGTGTTGCGTTTATATTTTTGTTCAGTGTAAATAAGAGTACGCCTTAGACTCTTCTTTTTAATTATGTATATTTAGAGCTGGCACAGGCTTGTCTTAAACATCCTCCTGGGTCCTTTATTTTAATTGTTCTATTATAGTATTATACATTCACATTACCCCTTTGTCTATTACATTGTCTATCTTTTCTTTTTTTTTAAACATTTATATTGTCATTAATGTTTGATCTGTGCAAAGTCCCCTGAGACAAATGTGTTTTCTGATATTTGGTTATATAAATGGGTCATTCCAGAATTGGAGGACAATTTAGACACCAACATTTTTGAAAAATGAACCTTTTATTTTATAATTTTGTGTATGTATTTAGGAAAAACAGATAATAAACCATCAAAAAAAGTGATTTGCCCAGCTAGGCATCAAATTAATATTTTCCAATGAAGAATTACTGTTACTCATTATAGTAACAGGGTTGAAAATCAATGCTAATTTGAGCTTTAACCTCAGGAATGATTGCTAGATGTAGCATGTAATGCTACTTTCAAGGCAAGGACAAACTTGGATATCTAATGCAAGAAAGATCACTTTGAAATTAATATGCTTTATTCTGATAATATCAGTAACAGGGTTGAGTGGGTCAGAGTGCCACACTCTTTTAAGACTGAAAAGATTGTAGAAAAATAAAAGAGGACTTAGTTGTGGTCCATGGCACTAGCACATGGCTTGCTGATGTCACTTCCTGTGTCATCTGACTTACAGTTTGTTCACTTCCTGTGCCAATCTAAAAAGGTTTGGGTAACCACTTTTACACTTTTTCTACGACTTTATATACATTGTGTCTCAATACAAGTATGTTTAACACAACAAGTGCATGTTTTAGCATTTTGGGCATGGATTATTAGATTTCTTATATGGGGGACATGAAATGTCCTCCAATTCTGGAATGACCCACATACCATTTGATGTGATGTGATATAAACAACATTTAAAATGAAATTTTATTTAATCTGATTTGTAAAGGTCAGCAAACTTACTTATGATAGCACTTGGCCATATATGAGGTTGAATTCAGTCAGTTTTAGGCACATGAATGAATGATATTAACGTGTGTACTGCTGATATACAGTCTTTCAACGTTCTCCACACCTTTATTCCTGCAGGACGTCAGTAAGCGCATGTCTCTGCCGATGGACATCCGTCTGCCTCCAGAGTTTCTGAAGAAGCTGCAGCTGGAGAGCGAGAACTCTCCGCTCTGCAAACCTCTGAGCCGCATGTCCCGACGCGCCTCACTGGTAAGTGCCTTATATGAATATCTTTCTTTAATATCTTTATCATATAGACCTAATAACCAGAGAAGGCAAAAGTACACACTTCGTTTACTCAAGTAGAAGTACAGATACTCGTGATTAAAAATACTCTGGTAAAAAGTACTGACTAAACTTCTTTACTCAAGTAAAAGTAAAGAAGTATGGGCTTTGAAATGTACTTAGTAAAAAGTACCCATAACTACCAACTGTTTTTTAAAGAGTACCTGACCTCCCTTTATATTAATAGAACAATAATGTCATTGTTAGCTAATGAATGTTTCCATGCTGAACAACGGCAACATGACAACGTTTTCATTGGTCCCTCTTCTTTAGAGAAGACCAGGAAATGATGGATACACGGATCGTGTTCAAATCAATAGGCACGCAATGACTCTAAAGAATAATGATCACGCATCAAACACATATTCAGACTAAAGGAACCAGCTGTTTGGAAAATGAGAGAAGTAGAAAGTACAGGTATTTGAGTTCAACATGTAAGAAGTAGAAAGTACAGGTATTTGGGTTCAACATGTAAGAAGTAGAAAGTACAGGTATTTGTGTTCAACATGTAAGAAGTAGAAAGTACAGGTATTTGGGTTCAACATGTAAGAAGTAGAAAGTACAGGTATTTGTGTTCAACATGTGAGAAGTAGAAAGTACAGGTATTTGTGTTCAACATGTAAGAAGTAGAAAGTACAGGTATTTGTGTTCAACATGTAAGAAGTAGAAAGTACAGGTATTTGTGTTCAACATGTAAGAAGTAGAAAGTACAGGTATTTGTGTTCAACATGTAAGAAGTAGAAAGTACAGGTATTTGAGTTAAACATGTAAGAAGTAGAAAGTACAGGTATTTGGGTTCAACATGTAAGAAGTAGAAAGTACAGGTATTTGAGTTAAACATGTAAGAAGTAGAAAGTACAGGTATTTGGGTTCAACATGTAAGAAGTAGAAAGTACAGGTATTTGAGTTCAACATGTAAGAAGTAGAAAGTACAGGTATTTGTGTTCAACATGTAAGAAGTAGAAAGTACAGGTATTTGAGTTCAACATGTAAGAAGTAGAAAGTACAGGTATTTGGGTTAAAAATGTAAGAAGTAGAAAGTACAGGTATTTGAGTTCAACATGTAAGAAGTAGAAAGTACAGGTATTTGTGTTCAACATGTAAGAAGTAGAAAGTACAGGTATTTGAGTTCAACATGTAAGAAGTAGAAAGTACAGGTATTTGTGTTCAACATGTAAGAAGTAGAAAGTACAGGTATTTGGGTTCAACATGTAAGAAGTAGAAAGTACAGGTATTTGAGTTCAACATGTAAGAAGTAGAAAGTACAGGTATTTGAGTTCAACATGTAAGAAGTAGAAAGTACAGGTATTTGAGTTCAACATGTAAGAAGTAGAAAGTACAGGTATTTGTGTTCAACATGTAAGAAGTAGAAAGTACAGGTATTTGTGTTCAACATGTAAGAAGTAGAAAGTACAGGTATTTGAGTTCAACATGTAAGAAGTAGAAAGTACAGGTATTTGGGTTCAACATGTAAGAAGTAGAAAGTTCAGGTATTTGAGTTCAACATGTAAGAAGTAGAAAGTTCAGGTATTTGGGTTCAACATGTAAGAAGTAAAAGTGAAAAGTCGTCAGAAAAATAAGTAGTGGAGTAAAGTACTGATACCAGAAAAATGTAGCTACTTAAGTACAGTAACAAAGTATTTGTACTCCATCACTTCCCACCTCTGCTAATAACCTGCCTATAAAGTGTTAAAATCCCAGTGGTTGTCTATCATCTAATATCGACTGCTGTCATGCTTATCTGATCTCATTAACTATACATCCCATATTAGTTGGGTCTTTGTTTGACCATCCGGCTCATATTACAGATCTTATTTCCTACTCTCAGCAAACTACTACTGCTCTTATCTCTTATCCTTCCTGTTGTTATTTCGGTTATTTTGTATTAATATTATAATGAGCCCATTCATTTCTCTGATGATTCCCCCAGTTCTCCATTCCCGTAATAGGCTTTTCTTTTCTGTCTGGAGTAAAAGAAACATTGCGCTTAATGAACACGTAATGAGTGCAAAATTATCTTTTAAATGTTCCACAGTGATACAGAAGCAGTCAACGATTAATCTACCTCTTCATTTTGTCTCCAGTCCGACATAGGCTTCGGGAAACTGGAGACGTACGTGAAGCTCGGCAAACTAGGAGAGGTACGTCTCTGCCGATTACTCACACATTCACTTCAGAACAATTTTTCAGACGGTGGATGTTAATGTTAACTCGAAGTTAAAGGGAACATCTTCAGACACAAATTAAGCATGTCACTGGTTTGCTGACCACAGGTTGTCTGCCAGTGTTCATTATACTTATCAAGTCTTTGGTGAGTCAAGGCCCTCAGGAGACTGGATCCTGTCAACATGTGTACAACGGTTTGTTTATATGTCAACACAGTACAAGCCTACAGTATAACCATGTGTGCAATAGTTAGAAATAGAGTTAGGAGGTTTAGTTTAACAATCTAATCCGTTACAATTTCTAGTTACATGTGAAAAATGTAATGGGTATCCTATTCCTATTTTCAAAAATGTAAAAGTAAAATCCGTTACTTTTGGATTACCTAATTATTAAATGCAATGCAAATAAATCCAAGAGGAAAATAAATTGCATTAAGATAACATAAGTGTATTAAGTAAGACAACATGTGACCTTAGAAAATAAGAAGATATTATTTTATTGATAGGAAAAAAACCTGCCTTTCATGAAGCATATTCAGGCAGTAGCCAAACAGGAGCATACTAGCTACAGTTTAAAAAAGCAGAAATAAAATGTGAGCTGACAGAAAATGTTCCGTTTGAGTTGAACACACACAGTTAAGCTCACACACACTATTTTATGAACATATAGGTTCACCTGCTGAATGAAAAACAGAACAAATGAAGCAAAGAAACCATAAAGCAGATTCAGGCAGTAGAAGTATTCACACTTAAAGTATTATCCAACAGAACAGAACAGCTCACAGAGAAGAGATAACATCTGATCCTTTTACATCAAACACTATCTGCTCTCTGGTTTTTACTAACATGGTAATCCCCCATTTTTTGTATGTAACTGGGAATGAAGCTACTTTTTTTCAATCCTGATTATGTAATCGTGTCACATGCATGTTAAGCACAAGCCAATGCACCTAAATCCCTCAGCATTTATCTGAGGAGTCAGGAATGAATAATGTCGCCTTAGTTCCGGTCACAAGACTCAGCAGCAGATAACAGCGGTGGTGAAGGATCGAAGAGAGATGCTTTTGTTGTCAATTATCGTGACCTGAGGCTCTCAAAGGCACCGTTTATATGCAGCGAGAGACAACGATCTGAACATGGGGCAATTATGAAATGTATCTTATCCGCTGATGTTTATTTCTCAATATCCGAATATTTTAGTGTTGGCATTTTAAGCTCACTTGCAATAGTTGCTATAAACATACAACTTGACTTGAATACAAATGATGTAATGGGTTCATGTTTTTTTTGCTTCAGCTAAGAAGCATTCGACTGAAATGTAACTTAAAATTACGGCAGCACTGATCGAGGTTTTCTGTAACTGTCCAAGTCTGTTCATTTTCTTTCCCATTAACCAGTCTTTAGACACTGCAGAGCCCATACTGGGTTCCCTTTAGTGTTTACTTCCCGTCTGCCTTCTTCTGTTGTTCCCTTTAGTGTTTACTTCCTTTCTGCCTTCTTCTGCTGTTCCCTTTAGTGTTTACTTCCTGCCTGTCTTCTTCTGCTGTTCCCTTTAGTGTTTACTTCCCGTCTGCCTTCTTCTGTTGTTCCCTTTAGTGTTTACTTCCTGTCTGTCTTCTTCTGCTGTTCCCGTTAGTGTTTACTTCCTGTCTGTCTTCTTCTGCTGTTCCCTTTAGTGTTTACTTCCCGTCTGCCTTCTTCTGCTGTTCCCTTTAGTGTTTACTTCCCATCTGCCTTCTTCTGTTGTTCCCTTTAGTGTTTACTTCCTGTCTGTCTTCTTCTGCTGTTCCTGTTAGTGTTTACTTCCTGTCTGTCCTCTTCTGCTGTTCCCTTTAGTGTTTACTTCCTGTCTGTCTTCTTCTGCTGTTCCTGTTAGTGTTTACTTCCTGCCTGTCTTCTTCTGCTGTTCCCTTTAGTGTTTACTTCCTGTCTGTCTTTTTCTGCTGTTCCCTTTAGTGTTTACTTCCTGTCTGTCTTCTTCTGCTGTTCCCTTTAGTGTTCACTTCCTGTCTGTCTTCTTCTGCTGTTCCCTTTAGTGTTCACTTCCTGTCTGTCTTTTTCTGCTGTTCCCTTTAGTGTTTACTTCCTGTCTGTCTTCTTCTGCTGTTCCCTTTAGTGTTTAGTTCCCGTCTGCCTTCTTCTGTTGTTCCCTTTAGTGTTTACTTCCTTTCTGCCTTCTTCTGCTGTTCCCTTTAGTGTTTACTTCCTGCCTGTCTTCTTCTGCTGTTCCCTTTATTGTTTACTTCCCGTCTGCCTTCTTCTGTTGTTCCCTTTAGTGTTTACTTCCTGTCTGTCTTCTTCTGCTGTTCCCGTTAGTGTTTACTTCCTGTCTGTCTTCTTCTGCTGTTCCCTTTAGTGTTTACTTCCCGTCTGCCTTCTTCTGCTGTTCCCTTTAGTGTTTACTTCCTGTCTTCTTCTGCTGTTCTCTTTAGTGTTTACTTCCCGTCTGCCTTATTCTGTTGTTCCCTTTAGTGTTTACTTCCCGTCTGCCTTATTCTGTTGTTCCCTTTAGTGTTTACTTCCTGTCTGTCTTCTTCTGCTGTTCCTGTTAGTGTTTACTTCCTGTCTGTCCTCTTCTGCTGTTCCCTTTAGTGTTTACTTCCTGTCTGTCTTCTTCTGATGTTCCTGTTAGTGTTTACTTCCTGCCTGTCTTCTTCTGCTGTTCCCTTTAGTGTTTACTTCCTGTCTGTCTTTTTCTGCTGTTCCCTTTAGTGTTTACTTCCTGTCTGTCTTCTTCTGCTGTTCCCTTTAGTGTTCACTTCCTGTCTGTCTTCTTCTGCTGTTCCCTTTAGTGTTCACTTCCTGTCTGTCTTTTTCTGCTGTTCCCTTTAGTGTTTACTTCCTGTCTGTCTTCTTCTGCTGTTCCCTTTAGTGTTTAGTTCCTGTCTGTCTTCTTCTGCTGATCCCGTTAGTGTTTACTTCCTGTCTGTCTTCTTCTGCTGTTCCCTTTAGTGTTTACTTCCTGTCTCTCTTCTTCTACTGTTCCCTTTAGTCTTTAGTTCCTGTCTGTCTTCTTCTGCTGTTCCCTTTAGTGTTTACTTCCTGTCTGTCTTCTTCTGCTGTTCCCTTTAGTGTTTACTTCCCGTCTGCCTTCTTCTGCTGTTCCCTTTAGTGTTTACTTCCTGCCTGTCTTCTTCTGCTGTTCCCTTTAGTGTTTACTTCCTGTCTGTCTTCTTCTGCTGTTCCCTTTAGTGTTTACTTCCTGTCTGTCTTCTTCTGCTGTTCCTGTTAATGTTTACTTCCTGTCTGTCTTCTTCTGCTGTTCCTGTTAATGTTTACTTCCTGTCTGTCTTCTTCTGTTGTTCCCTTTAGTGTTTACTTCCTGTCTGTCCTCTTCTGCTGTTCCCTTTAGTGTTTACTTCCTGTCTGTCTTCTTCTGCTGTTCCCTTTAGTGTGTACTTCCTGTCTGTCTTCTTCTGCTGTTCCTTTTAGTGTTTACTTCCTGTCTGTCTTCTTCTACTGTTCCCTTTAGTCTTTAGTTCCTGTCTGTCTTCTTCTGCTGATCCCGTTAGTGTTTACTTCCTGTCTGTCTTCTTCTGCTGTTCCCTTTAGTGTTTACTTCCTGTCTGTCTTCTTCTGCTGTTCCCTTTAGTGTTTACTTCCTGTCTGTCTTCTTCTGCTGTTCCCTTTAGTGTTTACTTCCTGTCTGTCTTCTTCTGCTGTTCCCTTTAGTGTTTACTTCTTGTCTCTCTTCTTCTACTGTTCCCTTTAGTCTTTAGTTCCTGTCTGTCTTCTTCTGCTGATCCCGTTAGTGTTTACTTCCTGTCTGTCTTCTTTTTTACATTACATGTTACTTGTTAGACGCTTTTATCCAAAGCGACTTACATACTCAATACTGTGGGCAATCCCCACAGGAGCAATTTGGGGTGAAGTGTCTCAGGGACACAACGACATGCTAACTGCAGTGGGGTTTGAACCTGTGACCTCCTGATCCGAATACCAACTCACATCCCACTGCACCACACGCCCCGTAATATTCAGAAATGATCATATCCCTGCAAAAATAAATATGCATTAACTGCATTTATTAAATCAAATCCCGATTGAGAAGCTTGAATCACATTGATACGTAGTTTGTTGAGGCTTGTCATGGATGATAGCTTTTTAAACTAATAACCTAATTCAGTCAGATGGAATACATTATCTGTTTTAATTTATGTTAATGTGCTGGGGAAACGGATTCCAATCAAATCAATGTAATAATGTTGCTATTAATAGAAAAAAAAGACATTTGATTAAAAGCTTTTTAGAATATTCGATTACCAGAATTTCACCCACTGTGTGTGTGTGTGTGTGTGTGTGTGTGTGTGTGTGTGTGTGTGTGTGTGTGTGTGTGTGTGTGTGTGTGTGTGTGTGTGTGTGTGTGTGTGTGTGTGTGTGTGTGTGTGTGTGTGTGTGTGTGTGTGTGTGTGTGTGTGTGTGTGTGTGTGTGTGTGTGTGTGTGTGTGTGTGTGTGTGTGTGTGTGTGTGTGTGTGTGTGTGTGTCTGTGTGTGTGTGTGTGTGTGTGTGTGTGTGTGTGTGTGTGTGTGTGTGTGTTCTCTCATAGGGGACATATGCCACAGTGTTCAAAGGGAGAAGCAAACTCACAGAGAACTTGGTGGCGTTGAAGGAGATTCGGCTGGAGCACGAGGAGGGAGCGCCGTGCACTGCTATCAGAGAGGGTACACACACACACACACACACACACACACACACACACACACATTGATTTGTTTTCCGGTCCAGGGGTGATGACCTCGGGCGGATAATATTTCAATTTTAGTCTCAAGGTGGGACAGGAGCACATTTTAATCTGCCACTTTCACCTAAATGGAGCTTGGTTATTGCCCTGGCTCAGGAGGCAGCTGTTATTAATGCATGGTCGATCCTTCATCTGGATTTAAAAAATAACTGATGCAGATGTAACACCTTTAAACAACCAATGCATTATAGTGTATACATTATTGGCACTAACTATGAGAGTGTTGCCTATTTAATTATTTTGTATTCTGTACATATTTCACGTTTTAGAGATTATTTAATTTGAGTTGTTTAAATGTACCGTCATTCTGATATCTATTACCTCAAGCCTATGTGTCTCAAATGTATACTGCATACTTTGTGTACGCTGTAAAAGTTGCAAAATAAAGGATACTCAAGAGTCACTATGCAAAAAAAAACATTTTTACTGACATTGTAATCGAAGCAATTGTAACATTAATATGATTTCATCTTTTTTTCATGACTGTAAAACAAAGCAAGGCAAGTTTATTTATATAGCACCTTTCAACAAGGCAGTTCAAAGTGCTTTACAAAAATGAAAGACATTAAGAGCATTAAGACACATATTATAAAATGGCATTTAAAAACACTAGATAATAAAACATGAATAACAAAGGTACATGAATAAAGGAAGTTACCTTTTGTATGTATCCTGATTAAGTAATCTGTTACTCCCAAAGCCTGTACATGCCCTTATAAGTAGAAGATTATTGGTGCATTTAGTTCAAATACTTTTGAATAAAGTGCTTGAGTAAATGTACCTTCAAACGCTCTGTATAGTAGGTAGATTGTTTATCGTAGTCTCCACGGTTACTGTTATTTTGACAGTATCTCTCCTTCTTCTGTCCACGCAGTGTCTCTACTGAAGAACCTGAAACATGCCAACATCGTCACGCTGCACGACATCATCCACACCGAGCGCTGCCTCACGCTGGTCTTTGAGTATCTGGTGAGTACATCGTCCGCTCAGCATGCAGGTGTTCACAAAGTATCGATAAAACACCTGAGCTTTTGAAAGAACATCCATAACATTCATCTGTTTGCAACTCACAAATTGTTTATCTAATATATCATATTCCAATTACTTGTACATAGACTCTTCTTGCACTATTTCTATTCTATTTTATTTGTATTTACTTGCACTATTTTATCAGTTTTATTGTGTTGCACTGTTGGAGGAGCCTGTGACCTAAGATTTTCATTGTCATAACTACACTGTAGCTGAGTAGGAATGACAATAAAAGCCTTGAATCTTGAACTAAGGGTAGATTTGAGTATGCCTGTTGTGTCTTCCAGGACAGTGACCTTAAACAGTATCTGGACAACTGTGGGAATCTCATGAGCATGCATAACGTCAAGGTGAGCAGCAAGAACATATCACAGTAGAGGCACCAAATACAAATATGAACTGGAAAACTAGCATAATATCAGAATCAGAAACAGGTTTATTGCCAAGTAGGTAAACACATACGAGGCATTTCACTTGGTGTTATACATATACATAAACATACATACAAATTAAAATAAAACAAAAACACTGATAAATGTTGTTTTAAAGGTCACCTATTATGCAAAGTCCACTTGTTCATGTCTCTTCTACATCAACATGTGTCCCCTCTTCTTCATGTCTCTTCTACATCAACATGTGTCCCCTCTTCTTCATGTCTCTTCTACATCAACATGTGTCCCCTCTTCTTCATGTCTCTTCTACATCAACATGTGTCCCCTCTTCTTCATGTCTCTTCTACATCAACATGTGTCCCCTCTTCTTCATGTCTCTTCTACATCAACATGTGTCCCTTCTTCATGTTCTCTTCTTACATCAACATGTGTCCCCTCTTCTTCATGTCTCTTCTACATCAACATGTGTCCCCTTCTTCATGTCTCTTCTACATCAACATGTGTCCCCTCTTCTTCATGTCTCTTTCTACATCAACATGTGTCCCCTCTCTTCATGTCTCTTCTACATCAACATGTGTCCCCTCTTCTTCATGTCTCTTCTTCATCAACATGTGTCCCCTCTTCTTCATGTCTCTTCTACATCAACATGTGTCCCCCCCTCTTCATGTCTCTTCTACATCAACATGTGTCCCCTCTTTCTCATGTCTCTTCTACATCAACATGTGTCCCCTCTTCTTCATGTCTCTTCTACATTCAACATGTGTCCCCTCTTCTTCATGTCTCTTCTACATCAACATGTGTCCCCTCTTCTCCATGTCTCTTCTACATCAACATGTGTCCCCTCTTCTTCCATGTCTCTTCTACATCAACATGTGTCCCCTCTTCTTCATGTCTCGTCTCTTCTACATCAACATGTGTCCCCTCTTCTTCATGTCTCTTCTACATCAACATGTGTCCCCTCTTCTTCATGTCTCTTCTACATCAACATGTGTCCCCCTCTTCTTCATGTCTCTTCTACATCAACATGTGTCCCCTCTTCTTCATGTCTCTTCTACATCAACATGTGTCCCCTCTTCTTCATGTCTCTTCTACATCAACATGTGTCCCCTCTTCTTCATGTCTCTTCTACATCAACATGTGTCCCCTCTTCTTCATGTCTCTTCTACATCAACATGTGTCCCCTCTTCTTCATGTCTCTTCTACATCAACATGTGTCCCCTCTTCTTCATGTCTCTTCTACATCAACATGTGTCCCCTCTTCTTCATGTCTCTTCTACATCAACATGTGTCCCCTCTTCTTCATGTCTCTTCTACATCAACATGTGTCCCCTCTTCTTCATGTCTCTTCTACATCAACATGTGTCCCCTCTTCTTCATGTCTCTTCTACATCAACATGTGTCCCCTCTTCTTCATGTCTCTTCTACATCAACATGTGTCCCCTCTTCTTCATGTCTCTTCTACATCAACATGTGTCCCCTCTTCTTCATGTCTCTTCTACATCAAACATGTGTCCCCTCTTCTTCATGTCTCTTCTACATCAACATGTGTCCCCTCCTTCTTCATGTCTCTTCTACATCAACATGTGTCCCCTCTTCTTCATGTCTCTTCTACATCAACATGTGTCCCCTCTTCTTCATGTATCTTCTACATCAACATGTGTCTCCTCTTCTTCATGTCTCTTCTACATCAACATGTGTCCCCTCTTCTCTTCACATCACATGTCCCCTCTTCTTCATGTCTCTTCTACATCAACATGTGTCTCCTCTTCTTCATGTCTCTTCTACATCAACATGTGTCCCCTCTTCTTCATGTCTCTTCTACATCAACATGTGTCCCCTCTTCTTCATGTCTCTTCTACATCAACATGTGTCCCCTCTTCTTCATGTCTCTTCTACATCAACATGTGTCTCCTCTTCTTCATGTCTCTTCTACATCAACATGTGTCCCCTCTTCTTCATGTCTCTTCTACATCAACATGTGTCCCCTCTGTGGAAAGAGACTCTGAAAGTATCAGGAACAAAGATTCTCTCTCTTTTTGATCAATTTCTATAAAAACCTGTCTGAAAATGAGCTGATCAGATTTTGCCCACTTTATGATGTCACAACAATGTGTTGTCTTGTGTAATCATTAGCCAATCACCAACCAAGGTAACCCCACCTTATCACCTGAATCTCCTCCTAGAGCACCATTAGGCGCTTTCACACCAAGTATTTTGCCGTATTTAGTTCCCAGTACTTAGTTCATCAGAACTCTTTAGTTCTCATGAACTAAGTACAGATCGCGTTCACACCGGAATAAGTCCCTGGGGGTGGATTAGGCAAATGAAGCCGCTGATGTCACTTCTTCTTCTTCTGCTTTGGGTTTACTGGCAGGCCGCAAACCACTTCACGGCGTATACTGCCACCCGAAGTCCCCAGCCGGAGTTGGGGACTGGCTTCAGTAGAAGCTGCTGGGACTCCCAGCAGCTTCTACTGAAGCCTTCCGAGTAAATCGTCAGAGCGCCGACACCTCCTCATCTCCACCGCTCCCATGTTTTCTTTTGTGTTGCCATAAGTTAGTCTCTCTCCGTTGGTGCGCGGGGCTAATGCTAATGCTAATGCCAGCAAATAAAATCGCGGCTTCACAAAACTTTTCGCAGTTTTACGGGGCGTGGTTTGCAATCCGCCCAGCCAATCAGAAATAGGAACCTTTTTCTCCCACGAAAGTACCTGCTCTCTAGCAGGGACTGAGAAGGGGGTGAAAAGGTTCTCATTAACTAAATTCTAGTTCCGATTTTTTTGGTGTGAACGCAGAATTTCAAGAACTATCGGAACTATACTGGGAAAGTGCTCCGGTGTAAACACGCCTATTGTGTTATTTTTAACCAAATATTTCTCAGAGGAGCGTTGCTCCTTATTTTCATCTAAAGTAACAGACAGAGAATCAGCACTTTTGAAACAGGGCTGAAACAGAGGGCATTATGGGTAATGCTGCAATGATCTGTTTGGTATTTGGAGCCAAACACTTCAGAGACATGTTTTGTTTATATCCGAGAACTATAATATATTGAGCAAAAACAGCATAATAGGGGACCTTGAAGAGAAACTATAATAACATTACAAAATATAGCAATATTTATGTTGAATATGGTGGAAATATGTCCTTTTTAATCCTCATGATATACGACATTTCTGGTACAGATCTTCATGTTCCAGCTGATGCGTGGTCTGTCCTACTGTCACAAGAGGAAAATCCTCCACAGAGACCTGAAGCCTCAGAACCTGCTCATCAACGACAAGGGCGAGCTCAAACTGGCCGACTTCGGTAGGAAAAACAGCCGATTCACATGCAACACACACACATATTAATCGATGCAAATGTGGTCGTAAAAACACATTTAGAATAAGACAGCCTGATTCCCGACACGATTGATTTTTGAATATATGTTGCTGCCACTCGGTGATCTTTGGTCCCCGACTCCTTTAGAACCCTTACTTGCTGTAACCTAGCAACTGTGCCCCTCTCTCTGAGTTTCTCCATTTTGTGCTGGATGTGGGTAGATAAACCCACCGGGACTCCCTCATTAATGTTCAATAGTTTTATCACAGCATATGGGCAGATAGACTCAAAGGGCTTTTTTTGGTAATATGCACAATAGTTACAGCGTAGTTGCTGGCAATACAAATCGAACAGTAATGCATAGAGTTTCCTAAAGACATAAAAAGAAAAGAATGATGCAAGTAAAATGCAAGAATAAGTAAACTATGAACATGTAACCTAGATTGTACAGTTTACTTACTCCTTGAGGAAGTGTTCCAACATTTGTTATTATAACACAATGTGTGTTATGTTATATGAGGTTTAATTGACCACTTAAAGAATCTTGTGCTCTCGTACACTTTTAGCTCACTTTATAAGACTTCATTGTGTACTGTTGAGTCACACAGTACTTGACATTAAGAGGGAATTTCAAGGTCAAAATTATATGAATATTATGAAAATAGTAATGAAAATGCCCAACGCTTTAAACTTCAGTACAAAGAATATCACAGGGCTGCTAGAGTAGCTGACGAAAGTGGGTAGGACTTCCAAAAGACCGGCATCAACTTCCTGGTCTCTACCTGAAAGCAGTTTGTTACAAAGATAGATGTCTTAAGGCGAGACACGGCAGGCAAAAACATCGTTTTTCAAGTACTGGTCAATTTTGAGATTTTGTGCTATTTTGATTCCATAACATGTTTTCTTTCAGGCTTTTGGAAGGAAAACGTACAAAATACACATTTAAGTGTTTATTTTACTATAGTTTGTCTATTTGCGTCTGTATATTTCTCCTAAATTCACCAAAAGTTAGCATTCTAACGTAACATAAAGTACCGCGACCGCTGTGTGCACCATGTCAACAGAGGTATCCTGGAAAGCTGTGTCTCTCCTGCACAATCTCATCGGATCCAAATATGGTCATTTCCTTTGTATCAGCAACCAATCGTGAAAGCACAAAGGGGTCTTAAACCAAGAAACGAAATCTCATTGGCTGGTGTCAATTTCTGACAACGTGATTCGTTCAGATGCGTCACGTGGTGTGCTAAAACACTTCCTGGTTAGCTTTCAGCTAGAAATTGAAATCTCAAAATGCCAAAAGAACGGCGAAAAAAACGTTCACAGAGAAGACGACAACAATTGTCACTTGCACGAAGCAAGGTTATAAAAAAAAAATGACCCTGAACATGAAATACCTTCACGGAGTGCGTCGATGCGCAAGCTGTCATTCAAAGAACAGGAGGGTTTAGCTAGCGCCTCACAGCTATCTTTAAAGGTCGTTTTCTCAAAATGAGTTTTTTCTCCTACTCTGAGTTCCAAATTTCAACTTCAGTAGCACGTAGATACACCAAACCTTCCAGTTATATTCCTATCAATATTATGAAGGCTTTTACAGAAGGGTTTGTTCATATATAATTCATAGCCTGAATTATACAACATTGTATACCTAAAAACATGGCGAAAATGGATATTTTAGGGCTGTTGACAGTATTTTCTGATTTATGGAATGATAAAAAGAGATATCCAATATCCCTTCTGTAAAAGCCTTAGATACTAATATGACTACAAAATGAAACAATAATTTTGAATCTGGCTATATCCAAAGTTCAGATTTCGATTCCTGAAATGTGTTAAAATATGTGCATATTTAATGAGATAATGGATAATTTGCATATTTAAACATGCTATTTCAGAAGACTTGTAATACAAAAGACAATTGCCTTATTGTAAGTAATTAACTGGAGAAATTTCTAGCTGATACCTTTAAGTTAAAAAAATTACCCTATTCACCTGGGGTGTCTCGCCTTAAGAACTTAAGTGTCTTTATTCAACCCAGTCTCACAAAAAAACGTGTAATAGCTACGTTGGTCCACAGGGCAAAACTTAGTATATTCACAAATAACCCTCTCAAGACGTGACATGGATACAATATTATTTCCTTTTCATTTCTAATGACCGGTGTTCATGTCATGTGATCGCAAACTTTCCTAGAGTGAGAAAAAAAACAAGACTATTATTATTATTTGAGGTCTGATGTGAATATACAGTATATACACGTCCTCCTGGTGAGACCTCAAATCGTTTTCCTAATATATATCAAACTATAGATCCTACACAGCCACTGGACGTCGATTTTAAAAGTACAATTTAAACTTCTCGCTAGAAATGTAATCAAAAAGTATTATAATGGCCAAACTATCCTACAATTTAGGATTTTCCACTAAAAATAAATTGGGTGTCCCCCATGGTTTTTTTTCTCACGCTAGGAAAGTTTGCGAACACGTGACATGGACACTGGTCATTAGAAATTAATAGGAAAAAAATATTGTATCCATGTCACGTCTTGAGAGGGTTATTTGTGAATATATTACGTGTTGCCCTGTCGACCAACGTAGCTATTACACGTTTTTTTTTGTGAGACTGGGTTCCTTTATTACGATGTTGTAGTGGGTAGAAACCCTAACAGTGTTGGTGTTTTCCAGGTCTGGCGAGGGCACAGTCTGTCCCCACAAAGACTTACTCCAATGAGGTGGTAACACTTTGGTATCGCCCCCCCGACGTGTTGCTGGGCTCGACAGAATACTCAACACCCATCGACATGTGGTGAGGAACACAGTATTATTACTTTAGGATATCACTACACTGCAAACTGTTGAAACTGTTATTCCTCGAAATAATTCTGGAGCAAACACTTTGTTGATGTGTGATTGTAGTCTCTCTCCAAAGTAAGAACAGTGAAATGTGGAATGGTGGGTATATGGATGGATGGATATATAGAGAGATGGATGGATGGATGGGTGGATGGATTTATTTATGTATTAATTGATGAATAAACAGATTTATAGATGGATATATAGAGGGATGGATGGATGGATTTATTGATGGATGGATGGATGGATGGACGGACAGACTGACGGATGGATGGATGGATTTATTGATGGATGGATGGACGAACGGACAGACTGACGGATGGATGGATGGATTTATTGATGGATGGATGGATGGATGGATGGATTTATTGATGGATTGATGGACGGACGGACGGACGGACGGATGGATGGATTTATTGATGGATGGATGGATGGATTTATTGATGGATGGATGGATTTATTGATTGATGGATGGATTTATTGATTGATGGATGGATTTATTGATGGATGGATGGACGAACGGACAGACTGACGGATGGATGGATTTATTGATGGATGGATGGATGGATGGATGGACGGACAGACTGACGGACGGATGGATGGATTTATTGATGGATTGATGGATGGACGGACGGACAGACGGACGGACGGACGGACGGACGGACTGACGGATGGATGGATGTATGGACGGATGGATGGATTTATTGATGGATGGACAGATTTATTGATGGATGGACAGATTTATTGATGGATGGATGGACGGACGGATGGAGGGATTTATTGATGGATGGATGGATTTATTGATGGATGGATGGATTTATTGATGGATGGACGGATTTATTGATGGATGGATGGACAGATTTATTGATGGATGGACGGATTTATTGACGGATGGATGGACAGATTTATTGATGGATGGATGGACGGACGGATGGATGGATTTATTGATGGATGGATTTATTGATGGATGGATGGACAGATTTATTGATGGATGGACGGACGGATGGAGGGATTTATTGATGGATGGATTTATTGATGGATGGATGGACAGATTTATTGATGGATGGATGGACAGATTTATTGATGGATGGATGGACAGATTTATTGATGGATGGATGGATGGATTTATTGATGGATGGATAGACGGACGGACTGACGGATGGATGGACGGATGGATGGATTTATTGATGGATGGATGGTTTTATTTATTAATTGATGAATGGACAGATTTATGGATGGATAGATTGGATGGGTTGACTTAAGTACCATTGTCGATTCATTACATTTATTTGAAATTGAGTGTTTTTATACCGTAGTATAAGAATTTTTTCTCAAGTAAAGAATCTGATAACTTGTTTCCATCACTGACTGGCAGTATGAATCCTCTCATAGGACCCTGGAACACTGAGAACCAATGGGTTGTACCAACAGAGCATGCCGTTTTCATTGGATTGTTTAATTTGTCTGCAAACCACTAGTAGTGTCAACCTAAAACTGGATCTCAGTCAGAGAACCCACCAGGATATCAGCCCTGGCACTGAGCATTTATGTCTCTTGGTAAATTAAATGAATGTTTAATTACTAGAGGATCATCTAGGATTTCTATGAATCATGCATATCTATTAAAGTCTCACAGGTAATAACCGAGAGATGAATCACTATTCGTACAATGGAGCTTATTCATCTGCATATTCCTTGTGCATTTTGGCTGATTAGCAGCATGCCATGGTGGAAAACGCCAGAGGTGGGAAGTAGTGGAGTACAATACTTTGTTACTGTACTTAAGTACATTTATCTGGTATCAGTACTTTTTTACATTATGACATTGCATTTAGCTGACACTTTTATCCAAAGCGACTTACAATAAGTACATTCGACCAGGAAGACACAACCTTGAAGAAAACAGAATCATATAAGTACATCAGGTTTCATAGAGCCAAACATTTCAAGTGCTACTCAACTGGCTACTTTACTCCACTACTTATTTTTCTGACGACTTTTTACGTTGACTTCTTACATTTTGAATACAAATACCTGTACTTTCTACTTCTTACATGTTGAACACTAGTGCTGGGGGGAAACGATTATTTTGAAAACGATTAATCGGGCGATTATTTGATCGATTAGTCGACTAATCGAACGATTATTTTTCTGTTGTTCAATTCATAAAAAACGTAATGTAAAAAAAAGTAATGTAAACAATTTTTTTTCCACGATACAGTGTCTCAGGGGATCTTAATATTTAAGAACCTATTAATGTGTTATACCAGATTAACGGAAATAATCTCAGCTAACTGACGATACAAACCATGTTTACCAAAACAAAACACAAGTCTCATAAGAAGCATCTAAATGACCCCTGAGCGAAAAATGCTAACGGACATTGGCACAGAACTCAAGATAACCCTTATTACTTATCGTAGCTGCACATACAAGATATCCGATTAAAGCTGAGACTCCACAGATTATGTACATAGTATCATCACTGAGTGATCCGGACTCGCGACAGGGGAAGCAAATACAGTCATCACAACACGTACCTTCACAGAGCTTCTAGGGAGATCGTCTCACCGCCGTAGCTGTCAATCTGATCAAAATACGTGTTCAATGGCATTAAAATGAGAAAAAACGCGTCTGAATCGGTTAATCCATAGGTTTTTAACGTCTATGTATAAACAAATTATTGAATTTATAATCCATAATTCCATTTTTATGTAAACATCGGAGAGCAAATGCTAGCTGCTAATGGTTGCCACCACAGCTAGCTGCTGCTTCTGGTCAAGCAGCAGTCTCAGTGAGATATAAATATATAAATATCTTTGCGTTTTGGACTAACTTTAAAATATTCCCATGCTTTTGAAGACCATGGGCGAGATGTTTTCGTTTGAGGGCTTCGTGCGCAATCCTGTGAGGTTTCAGTCTCCATTGTGTTAGAAGTGCGATTGCGAACTGCTTGTTGCTTTGGGTGACCCACGTGTGTGTGGCGACCATATATACAGTCTATGGTGTCGACGCGGAAATATGTCGTCGACGATATTTTGAAGTCGACGCGTCAACGTCGTCGACGCGTCGCTACAGCACTATTGAACACAAATACCTGTACTTTCTACTTCTTACATGTTGAACTCAAATACCTGTACTTTCTACTTCTTACATTTTGAACACAAATACCTGTACTTTCTACTTCTTACATGTTGAACTCAAATACCTGTACTTTCTACTTCTTACATGTTGAACTCAAATACCTGTACTTTCTACTTCTTACATTTTGAACCCAAATACCTGTACTTTCTACTTCTTACATGTTGAACACAAATACCTGTACTTTCTACTTCTTACATGTTGAACTCAAATACCTGTACTTTCTACTTCTTACATGTTGAACCCAAATACCTGTACTTTCTACTTCTTACATTTTGAACACAAATACCTGTACTTTCTACTTCTTACATGTTGAACCCAAATACCTGTACTTTCTACTTCTTACATGTTGAACACAAATACCTGTACTTTCTACTTCTTACATGTTGAACTCAAATACCTGTACTTTCTACTTCTTACATGTTGAACTCAAATACCTGTACTTTCTACTTCTTACATTTTGAACTCAAATACCTGTACTTTCTACTTCTCACATGTTGAACCCAAATACCTGTACTTTCTACTTCTTACATGTTGAACTCAAATACCTGTACTTTCTACTTCTTACATGTTGAACCCAAATACCTGTACTTTCTACTTCTTACATTTTGAACACAAATACCTGTACTTTCTACTTCTTACATTTTGAACACAAATACCTGTACTTTCTACTTCTTACATTTTGAACTCAAATACCTGTACTTTCTACTTCTCACATGTTGAACACAAATACCTGTACTTTCTACTTCTTACATGTTGAACCCAAATACCTGTACTTTCTACTTCTTACATTTTGAACACAAATACCTGTACTTTCTACTTCTTACATTTTGAACACAAATACCTGTACTTTCTACTTCTACATTTTGAACTCAAATACCTGTACTTTCTACTTCTTACATGTTGAACTCAAATACCTGTACTTTCTACTTCTTACATGTTGAACACAAATACCTGTACTTTCTACTTCTTACATGTTGAACTCAAATACCTGTACTTTCTACTTCTCACATGTTGAACACAAATACCTGTACTTTCTACTTCTTACATGTTGAACCCAAATACCTGTACTTTCTACTTCTTACATGTTGAACTCAAATACCTGTACTTTCTACTTCTTACATTTTGAACCCAAATACCTGTACTTTCTACTTCTCACATTTTGAACACAAATACCTGTACTTTCTACTTCTTACATGTTGAACACAAATACCTGTACTTTCTACTTCTTACATGTTGAACACAAATACCTGTACTTTCTACTTCTTACATGTTGAACCCAAATACCTGTACTTTCTACTTCTTACATGTTGAACCCAAATACCTGTACTTTCTACTTCTTACATTTTGAACACAAATACCTGTACTTTCTACTTCTTACATTTTGAACACAAATACCTGTACTTTCTACTTCTCACATGTTGAACTCAAATACCTGTACTTTCTACTTCTTACATGTTGAACTCAAATACCTGTACTTTCTACTTCTTACATGTTGAACTCAAATACCTGTACTTTCTACTTCTTACATGTTGAACTCAAATACCTGTACTTTCTACTTCTTACATGTTGAACTCAAATACCTGTACTTTCTACTTCTTACATGTTGAACTCAAATACCTGTACTTTCTACTTCTTACATTCTTACAACTAACACTTATTGTTCTATTAATATAAAGGGAGGTCAGGTACTCTTTAACAGCTGCTAGTTATGGGTACTTACATTTCGAAGCCCATACTTCTTTACTTGAGTAAATATGAGTACAGTATGTGTACTTCTACTTTAGTAAAGGATATGTGTACTTTTGCTATCTCTGGAAAACGCACACAGATCTGGTAAACCAATGAGGATTAAAAGCGTTTCTCTAGCAGCCTCCAGCCTTTTATGGGCTCACCTAGCTACATATCCTCTTCTGTGACCACAGGGCGCCTCTTCATTACTGCGTCAGTGATGGAACAAAGGGTTGCACCGTGCCCACTCTCACCACATGTTTTTGCACTTATGATCGGCGCTCTTTGAAGTGTGTTAGTGCGTTTGATGATCACCTAGGGTCGATAATTGAAGGGCTCTTTTTATTTGCTCCTCGTCCCTGTTTCTTCCTCTCCTCTCGCAGGGGCGTGGGCTGCATCATGTTTGAGATGGCAACAGGTCGTCCAATGTTTCCCGGGGCCACGGTGAAGGAGGAGCTACACTTAATCTTTAGGCTTGTGGGTAAGAAAGCACAGGCTAAGATTGAGTAATATGTGCAATGAGAAGAAGTGATGTAAGCATGCAACCTTACATGTCTTTGTTTCTTTGTCTTTCAGGCACTCCAACTGAAGAGACTTGGCCTGGTATCAGTAGTAATGAGGAGTTTAGGTCTTACCTGTTTCCTCAATACAGACCTCAAGCTCTCATCAACCATGTGCCCAGGTAACAATAACTGTTACTGCTCAGATGAGTAGTGTTTCAGGAACAATTTAAAAGACTCTACAATGTCTACAGTCATGCTTGCAGCTTTAGGAGCGGCTGTGTTCACTACTTTAGCTTTGCTTTTAGAACGCTAACAGATGCTAACTAGGCTAACTGCACACTGCCACTTTTGTTATAAACTGAATAATCAAATGGTTAATCTGATGTCAACAAGGAAAGGTATAGAGTGGTGCACGGATGACTTATTTTGTTTGCCGATCCGGAAGTTAGCATCACAAGGGCTCACTCGTCAAAAAGCGAATGGGGTTTTTCGATTGGATCTGGTAGCTATATTGCAGAAAATAAGCTCTGTGGTAAACACTTTTGTTCAGCAGGATTGTCTCCACACATTATTAACAGTATGTGATTTTCAAAGCGGAAATGCAATCGCCAGAAGTGAAAAGCTAACGTTATGATATAAGCATCTTCTTATTACAGACACATGCATTTCCTAACATTCGGTCTATATGCTGTAAAATGTATTATCTCTTGGATTTACACACGGCATCTATTGCACGTCTGTCCGTCCTGGGAGAGGGATCCCTCCTCTGTTGCTCTCCCTGAGGTTTCTCCCATGTTCCCTTAAACTGTGGGTTTTCTCTGGAAGTTTTTCCTTGTACGATGTGAGGGTCTAAGGACAGAGGGTCTAAGGACAGCGGGTCTAAGGACAGAGGGTGTCGTTTTTCTCATACTGATCTTCTGAACAATCTGTGCTGTTGTATTTGCTGTAAAGTGTCTCTACTGTAGGCTATTTTTATTTTATGTACAGCACTTTGGCTCGACTAAAAATCGTTTATAAATGTGCTATATAAATAAAACTTGATTTGATTTGAAGCCAACTACAAGATGGTTGTGCATCACTGACGCTAAGCTAGAGGTTGCTAACATTCAGCTTGATGACGCTAAGTAGTCTCATTTAGCCCCTTGTTATCATCCGCCTTTTTTAAGACACAAAGAAGCTTAAAAAAGTGGGGTATTTACTATTTACTGCCTTTTATGTCGTAGAAAAAAGAAAAAATCCACCCTTTATAAGAAAATTGTATTCGAAAAAGCAAGTTATCTGTCCATCTTTTAGCTTACTAATAAAATATATTATTGCTTTGAAAAATATAGACCTTTTGGGGGATCATTTGTGGAAAACACAAACAATTGAAGCTAATGTGTATGTACTTTCCTAATCAGCATGTAGTTGTTCCCTTAATAGTCATACAGACTGATTTTATTTGTTCTCTCCATCAGGTTGGACACAGAAGGGATCGACATGCTGACTGCTCTGCTGCTGGTATGAGACAAAGAAAAAGGACTGACTCACCTGAATGTGAGAAGAAGTGGACTGTGATTAATGTGCTGCTTTTATTCTGTGATTGCAGTACGACAACAGGAGCAGAGTCTCTGCTGAAGCCTCTCTACGATACCCCTACTTCACCAGTCTGGGAAATAATATACATAATTTGGCAGACAGTAAGCACACACACACACACACACACACACACACACACACACACACACACACACACACACACACACACACACACACACTTTGAGTTGTGTGGTTGTGAACATACAGTATGACTCAACTTCTTCTGAAAAGTGCCACTTTGCCTTCTTAGCGGTGGCCTTTCCAAAAGTGCACATGAACTGCACATTGCTAACAAGGAATAACATCTGAAAATACGTGACAAAACACATTGTTAGTTTTAAGAGCTTTGGGTTTAAATTCATTGAAGTGCTAACCAGAATTCTTATATAAGTGTATACCATTACCACATTTTTAAACTCGCATGTGGCAACATATCTGCCTTTTGTAGTTTTTTGTCAATGTCTTTTATTATTACCACATAACCCTGTTAGCTAAACTCCATGCCATTGTTTTCAAGTCAAGTGCTGAGATCACCAGAACTCTTATCATTTTTGAAACCTTGCATTTGGCTAAAGTATCTGTCTTATTTAGTTGTTTGTCTATGTCTTTTATTATAAGCATATAGCCTGTTAGCTAAACTCTACGTCAATGTTGTCAACCTCTGTGTTTTATCGCTCTTAAAGCGGAGAAGCAGTTTTCCAGTGATCCTGAAACATACCTAATTTTCATGCTTCGAAGTCATCCTCTGTCCCTTTTTGTGTTTAGCTGCTTCAGTGTTTTCCCTCAAAGAGCTCCAGCTCCAGAAGGACCCAGGCCACCGCAGCTCAGTGTTTCAGCCTTTAGGTAAGATCCTGCTGCAAACACTATTTATTACCAGAAGTTAGTATCTCTAAAGCAGTGCTTCTCAAAGTGTGGTCCGTGGACCACTGGTGGTCCGTGAGCGCCCCCTAGTGGTCCGTGAGTATATTGGTAAAATTTCACATTTGAAATAAATAAATAAATTTAAGTTTTCCGCACTCTCGCGGGAATATCTCCGCAATGGAGCAAGCTTAAGTTTCACTTTAGATTGCATGATATAGCCCAGCGCAACACCTTCATCACACATGTGGCCACTTGTTTGTACCATTTTCAGGCGATTTGTAAAAAACAATGTGTTTTTGGATATGTGTGGAGTTAGGTGGTCCGCGAGTATTTTTTTATTGGTTAAGTGGTCCTTGGTATGAAAAAGTTTGAGAAACACTGCTCTAAAGGAAAGCCCCTCATTTGATCCGGAGAAGCTAGACTTACCAGACTAAGTTGACTATGTTCTTCTCGTCTGTATACCTATGCACATCGTGTGTATATGCCATGCATTCACACGAGTTTGTTTATTATTCTCAAAGTCAATTTTAATATAACACAAATGTTTTGAGTCTCACTGATATTTATTGCATGATAACTCGGTACGTTTCCAGATTGTCTGCTATGAAACATATTTAAACTAACCTATGTGTTATCCCTGACAACAACATCTCAACTCATGTAGTGACTGCTGACTTTGCTAATTAGCAGAGCTCTGCAATGTTTGCTATTACACAAATAAAAATACCACAAGTCTGATAAGAACTGTAAAGACAATTTAAGTGAGCAAGGACTAATTCAATACAGATTACTGTCATACATGTATTTATTTATATACTCTAATAATGTCTTAATGTACTTAACATGTCCCTCTATGACTTTACTTCCCCCTGGTAAAGTTATTGAACTTCATGGCCTAACTCATAATGCTTAATTTATTTAAAGTTTACATTATTTAATCTTTTTTTTATTGTTTGCAACTCGTCGGTTTACAAGTGTAGAGATTACATGAAGTACAGAATTTGGATCTAGATATATGAGTCATTGCAACCAAACTGTATCATATATTTCAATCTAGCCAACAGTGAATAATCATCATTCTTTCAAAAAGAGTTCAATCTCATTTTGTCTCTCTTTAGGTCGAGGAAAGAACCGAAGACAGAGCATCTTCTAGACGTCACCGAGGAGATCAGAGACGCTCAAAGGAGAGAAGTCGCCTTTTCCTACGAAAGCACAAAGGCCATCAAAGCTCAGCTCGTTCACAAGCATGCTCACCTGTGTGCACACACCTACATGTACACACAGACTCGTGTGCACTCACTTATTTCCAGGGAAGTTCACCACGGAGACTCACACATGGTTTCTGGAAATACACTTGTGAAATGACTGAGCAGAGATACACTCATACAGAACATATTTGCACACATTTGCACAATCGACGACACTGAACATGCTCCCATTACTTATTTTCAAACATGATAGATGTATAATTATTCTGCTGACACACATATGCATTATAGCTCATGATTCTGACCATTAGGCCCCTAAAATACAAGCTGCTCTGTTGTAGTGTACGCAAACTTGAATAGTTTCCATTTAGAGCACACCCAGGGCATCAGCCATTTAAGGTAGCTATAGCACATCTGGAACCTCTATACACTTGCAGGTGCAGACATTAAGGTTGTAGAGGTCCGTTCAGTCAAACAACTTGTTGAAAAAATGTGCTAAATGTTTGTCTGACTAAGATTAAGGCTTGTCTCTAGTCAAATGTAGCTTAAAGATTCACCTTCCACTTCTGAACTGCAAAAAATTATCTCGCAGCTCGAAATATTAATGCTAAGATCATAAATTCCCCAAATGCACCTCTTACAAACCTCCAAACACTATGACCAGAAACCAACGAGAGGGTTTCTATAGCGACTAAATAGCCTGCTAACAGGAACTAGCTAAATAACGAGTAAAGACTTTGAACATTTAAATAATTTATGTATTTGTTAGCTATAGATAAGCTAACAAGCTAATTGAGCAGCCAAAAGCTATCATGAGGTTGCTAGCATCTAACATTTCACAAAGGGTCAACTAAATACAGTAGCTAACACATAAAATATAGATTTCATCATTGTGTTTCTGACTTAAAAGTAGAGAAAACATATTTAATCTAAAAATAACCGCTTATTAAAAGCCCAAAGTGCCCTCAGGTTGCTGAAATACCCAAAATGCTAACAGTGGCTAAGGCCTTTCGTGCTAATGGGAACTTGTTAAATTACAAGACAAGAGTTTGAACAATTAAACAATGTATGTATGCGTGAGCTATACATAATCTTATAGGCTAATTAAGCAATGGTTAAATCGGTCAAATTAACAAAGTACGCTAGCTAAAACATGATATATGGCGCTAATAATAGTTAGCTACCGGGAGAAGCAAGCTAGCTAAGAAGCTGCGATGATTTAAACAACTTAAACGATTTATGTGTTATTAAATGGTTGGACACCTGTCAGAAGAGTCCCAAATATGGCAGCTATGGATGTGAGTCTTGAAGTGGTACATTCCCAAGCAGTCAGAACACTGAAGTAGTAGCAACACACTGTTCATTTAAAGTAATTGTACTCATGTGAAACAAACATTGAACCAGCCAAAAGATTCTCCATCACGTAACAAAACTCCAATGTAAAATGGATTAATGTCGACAGATTTGTTTCAGTACATCCAGTGTTAAGAGCTGACTTACACTCCAGTTTTTGAAGTTGCCTTAGTAAAATGTGCATGATATTTCAGCTTGTGAAGAATCCTTTCTTTTAATCTAGTGTAGCCAATGTGTTAGGCAAATTTTGCTTTGTTGTGTGTGTGAACAACGCACCATGAGTGTGTGTATTTCTTAGTCTCCTATTTGCACAAACCAGAAGTGTCCTCTGAAGCTTACTCCTTTCCTATGTGTCCTCCTATTCATGGTTCCTAAATATGACCACATATTGTACCGACGTCCTTAAGCTCTGATATTCTTACCTACAAATACTGTCTGGTAGCAAATAGCTCTTAGTAGGACTCACCACTATCCCTTATTTTTTGCACAGCAATTGCCAGGGAGCAGCGTTTAAATATAGAACATATGGTGTGACTAAGAAAAACTAGAGAATATGCTGAAGTGAAACCATCAAATCTTCCTTATATAATGTTCTTTACATGTGACTTAGCCCAGGGGTTATGCATACAGGAGGGATCTGTGGACACAAATGAATAAGGGTTTGCGGCTAAACTGCCCTCTCCTTAATCTGCCCTCTCCATCTGCTGCAGGTCGAAGAAAATTCCCCGTCATACAAGTCATATGAAATCCAGAAGTAGACATTAAGCCTTTCATCTGAAGGCTCACTCAGTTCTGATTGACATGCGGGTATTCAGGCCGAGGTATGGTTAAAACGAAATAGGTCTGTTGTCTAATCACCTCTGAAGGCAACAGCTATCATCTATGTTCCTTAAATGAATATCCGCAGCAATTTAATCATCTCTAGATCAAATGATCAAATCACCCTCCTACGGCTTAAGGCTTACTGATGTTATACTCTTTCCAACCTACGCCCTAAAGACAGTTGTCCTATTTTCTTTAGAGATTGCTGTGTCCGTATTAGCTGAACAGATTTCTAACCATATCCATTTCCCTCATTAATTGGCAATTTGAACCGTGAAGATAGCCCTCAATTGCCAAAATGTGATTTTATATCAAGAACATAACTGGGACACGTAATAACCGTTCTAATTGGGTTAACAAAGTACAGTCTTTCCTCTTGAAAGCTTGGGAGAAGTTCAAATTGTGTCTATTCGTGCTGTATGGGACATACATGCTTCTCACGTTTTATCTTTAGAGACTTTTACAGAAATTGTTGAATGCTGCATTTTAAGTCCCAATGTTAAAAAGGTAAAGATCATCCAATAAGGACTTTGTTTGAGGTAGTCCATACAGTACATGTAATGCCCCATTGTCCATACATACTGTAGAACTGACGACTCTCACATGACTATTCTTGCAGACTGGGCTCTGGTTTCAGACAGAGGGTGAAAAGAGGTGCTGCAGCACAGGCAATATGAGAAAAATAAAGAGCTTTTTGAACATTAAAGCCACAATAGAGACACAAAATATGAACCTGAAAGTTAGAATGATATGTCCTCTTGCTTGCACTCCTAACATGTCACTGAGAACTGAGAAAAGCTTTTTGGATAAAAGGCAAAACGTCTTCAAGAAATCTACTGCAAGTCTACAGTTACGTTTGATTTATAAAGACAACTTCTATATGATTAAGATGGACTTTTATTAATCCCTCGTGGGGAAATTGTTTCTCTGCATTTGACCCATCCTAGTGTTAGGAGCAGTGTGGGGAACGGTGCTTTGCTCAGGGACACCTCGGTAGCACCTGCAGGTCACCCTTGAAAAAGAGATCTTTTGATCTCAAGGGGCTTTCACCTGGTTAAATAAAGGCTACAAACAAACAAAACTTGGTCTCGCCGGGACTTGAACTGGTGACCTTCCAGTTGCCAAGCCCCTATCGACTTCGCCACCACGGCCCCAACACCGTCCTAACATGATTAGGACCTATGAGGCTAGATTGTTTACTAAGAGCAAAAGAGACTGTTCAGAGACTACAAAGGTAGAAGTAAAGTGAATTACGCTGAATGAAGATTCACGTTCACCGTTCATGTGTCAGAAAGAGCAAGTTAAAAGCAGAGTAGAGAAACTTCAGAGGGATGTATGTCTGTGGGTGTTACTCTTCCAACCTCTCCCTTCCTCCCCTCAGTGGCAGAAGTATTACTGTGCATTTAGTCGTGGTAAATGAAGCTATTTTAAATACTGTAATGAAAAAGAAATAATATATATGTATTTTAACAGATGTTTTCATCTTTCTCAGTGAGTTTTATGCCGTTTAAAAATAGAAAGCTGTATTTAAAGTATAATAAAGAAAAAAACCTGTAGATGTCTAAATGTTTTATAAAAGATAAGTTTAGATTTTGTATGAGATGTGATATTTTGTGGGATTTGTCTACACTGTTATGAGAAATTGAATGTACTGTGACTGCCAAAAGGCATAACATTGATTGAGTCATTGATTGATTAATGAATAAATAAACTATGGAAACTCTGGCACACACTCACCTTTTTTCAACTATTTACGAGGTTATTTTTACAATATGATGTACTTCTTTGAGGAGGTAGTATAAGGGTAAATGTACAATAACATAGATGAACAGAAGATGGTGCTATCGCTCTAATTCTTGCACTGGAACATTGCATAACAGCAAGAGTTATAACATCATGAGTCAAATCTGACCTTCTGTGGACTGTGACAGTGCTGAGTGTTTTATTAAATTATGATTTACTAATAAAAATAGCATAAAATAGAAATACTTCCAATTAAGAAACGTATTCTAGTAAATGTACTTAGTTACTTTCCACCACGGCCTGTCAAAGCCCCACCGATACATTTCCCACTGTTTTCTCAGCTTGTCTTATGAAGTACATTAAATTAAATATGTAGACAACTGGTTCAGTGATGGATATATAAACGCAGGGTTAAGATTTGCTTGTGCTTAAGTCATTTCTTCTAGTAAAGTGTTTAATTGCTACATCCAAGGGCGTCACTTTGTATTGAAAAACTGTGGGGGTTTTAAACGGTCTTCAACATGAGAATTTAGCAAATGTATTAGGCATACTGGTATGGGAGGCAGGTTCAAACCCCACTGCAGTCAGCATGTCGTTGTGTCCCTGGGCAAGACACTTCACCCCAAATTCCTCCTGTGGGGATTGTCCACAGTATGTAAGTCGCTTTGGATAAAAGCGTCTAACATGTAATGTATGACATAGATCATTATAAATTGGTCCAAAAAGCAGGCTATAACACTGCAACAATGAGAACATATTGTTATTCACACAAATATATTCATCCATATGCATAGTCACTTTTTTAGAAAATGTTCATTTGTTTCTTCATTTCAATATTTGCTTTCCCGTTTTGAAGAACAAAAACCAGCGTTCTTTATATTAATTTGACACTTTTATCTTTTGGGACTGTTAATCAACAATCATAACAATTAATAATGAATGAATTTCTCCATAGGATTTTGGAAAATAGCTCAAAATAAGGTTTTAAATTTAAGAGACGGATCACGTTTTGTTCTACAACGTTAAATCCATCAGCAGTGGAGCACTGGTGATTTCTGAAGAGTTTACGTGTCTGAAAAACGATGGTTGTTAACAAGTGGCTGAATAGGACTACATAAGTTGTCGAGGACTTTGTACATCATTATGCCGAACACGTAAACACTCCCGCTAAGTTTCTTTGCCCCTGTTCTGCTTGAAAGCAAGTACCTGCCTCCTGCAAACTGTTCAAACTAATGCTTCAACTTGTACAATTTTGAATCTGTATGTTTGAATATCGATCTTAAGTTGGCGTGACGTTTAAGTCGTGCGACCCTGCTGTACTCGGTGTAGTTCGTTTATAGAGAGGCGAAGTCCCGCCCATCTACCTTATTTCGGAAAAATTATGTATTGAAGTCAATAGGCGCATTCACACCGCAGTACTTTTCCCACAAAGGTTCATGAGAACTTAGTTCATGAGAACTCTTTAGTTCTCATGAACTAAGTACAGATCGCGTTCACACCGGAATAAGTCCCTGGGGAGGATTAGGCAAATTAAGCCGCTGACGTCACTTCTTCTTCTTCTGCTTTGGGTTTACTGGCAGGCCGCAAACCACTTCACGGCGTATACTGCCACCCAAAGTGCCCGGCCGGAAGTCCCCGGAGTTGGGGACTAGCTTCAGTAGAAGCTGCTGGGAGTTAATCGCCAGAACGCCGACACCTCATCTCCACCGCTCCCATGTTTTATGTTGTGTTGCCATAAGTTAGTCTCTCTGCGTTTCTGCGCTGGGCTAATGCTAATGCTAATAATGCTAATGCAAGGATAATAAAATGGCGGCTTCACAAAACTTTTTGGGAGTTTTACGGGGCGTGGTTTGCAATCCGCCCAGCCAATCAGAAATATAGCTCTTTTCTTACAAGAGAGCCGCACGAAAGTCCCTGCTCTCTAGCAGGGACTTTCGTGGGGGTAAAAAGGTTCTCATGAACTAATTTTAGTACCGGCTCTTTTTGGTGTGAACGCGATAAAAGAGTTCTCATGAACCTTTGTGGGAAAAGTACTGCGGTGTGAATGCGCCTATTGGAGAGAGAAAGATTATCTGTCGATCCCGTTTGAATTGTGCCACGAATTACACATATGATGTTTGTCAATCTTAAAAAATAATTTCCATGTCAAAAAAGTCACAGTTTGTCGTAAAACTGTTTTAAATATGAAATTGAAAGACTACAAATCCCAGAGTCGCGTAAGTGATGTCATTAACGTTACACATTACACTTGTGCACCGAAACCTTGTAAAGCCGGTCCCGCATGCTGGCTCTTACGGAACCGACTAACTCCCCTTTTCCGTATGTACAGTTCTCAACATGCCCAGACTTGGAGTGATTTTCACTTATTTTAATACTTTTCGCCTCATTCTGAAAGAAAGAGGTGAACTGTGCTAACGTGACGGCCATCTTGGTGTTGGTGACGTGTGCGAGACCAGAGATGTAGTTGAGCGTTTCACACACAACAAAGTGTTACTTCACAGTTTTACGACACATTTTAAATGTTTTGACTTGCAAAATTATCTTTTAAATTGACAAACATCATATGTGTAATTCGTGGCACAATTCAAACGGGACCGAAAGATAACGTTTCTCTCTCCATTGACTTCAATACATAATTTTTCCGAAATAAGGTCCCAAGGAGGTCCACCGGAAGAGGAGGGACTTCGCCTCTCTATGGCATAACGTTAGCCTGTTGCTTCTGGCGATTAGATTTATGATTCGAAAATTATAAAAGTAGGGTAGACATGTGGATATTATCCGGCTGAACAAAACGTGCATCTATCAAACAGGTTCGTTTTCCACAGACCTAATTATTTCAAGCAATTTTGCAAAATCCTATGGAGAAATCCCATTGACTCCCTAGATGAGGGAACCGGTAGTGGTAAAATGCTAACTCACTTCCGGGTTTTAGGACTCATCACTGCGCCACTCAATAATAAATAAAAACAACAATTACAGTAGCTCCAACTTCATCACTGGATCTGTAAGCATCCACCCAGTGGGCGGTACATTGGTTTATCAGCCAATCAGCGTCAGTCAGCTAAGTGGCACTAAACTGGGAAAGTGCCCGGACTGGTCAGACTGTGTTTACTTTCTCCTCCGGTATTGAGTGGAGGTCTGTCTGACAGAGCTGCTCACACTGAGTCAGATTCATGAGAAGCTCCGCAGAGATCCGGAGGTGAAGCTCCGACATGAAGCTGCTAGACGAGCGGATCTGGGCGCTGTTTAAGTGCCACTGGAAATACACGCTCACCTACTGGAGTGTTTTCTTCAGCTTCGGGCTGTGCATCGCCTTCCTGGGCCCCACGGTGCTGGACCTCCGCTGTCAGACCCACTCCAGCCTGCAGCAGATCACCTGGGTCTTCTTCTCCCAGCAGTTCTTCCTGCTGGTGGGCAGCAGCCTGGGGGGGCTCTTCAAGAAAACGTGAGTGAGCTGAAGAGATGGCAAAAGTACACACATCCTTTACTCAAGTAGAAGTACGGATACTCGTGTTTAAAAATGCTCTGGTAAAAGTAGAAGTACTGACTAAACTTCTTTACTCAAGTTAAGTAAAAGTAAAGAAGTATGGGCTTCGAAATGTACTTAAGTATCAAGTAGGCTATAACTACCATCTGTTTTAAAGAGTACCTGACCTCCCTTTATATTAATAGAACAATAATGTCATTGTTAGCTAATGAATGTTTCCATGCTGAACAACGGCAACATGACAACGTTTCCATTGGTCCCTCTTCTTTAGAGAAGACCAGGAAATTATGGATACACGGATCGTGTTCAAATCAATAGGCACGCAATGACTCTAAAGAATAATGATCATGCATCAAACACATATTCAGACTAAAGGAACCAGCTGTTTGGAAAATGAGAGAAGTAGAAAGTACAGGTATTTGAGTTCAACATGTAAGAAGTAGAAAGTACAGGTATTTGGGTTACAACATGTAAGGAAGTGAAAGGTACAGGTATTTGGGTTCAACATGTGAGAAGTAGAAAGTACAGGTATTTGTGGTTCAACATGTAAGAAGTAGAAAGTACAGGTATTTGAGTTCAACATGTAAGAAGTAAGAAAGGTACAGGTATTTGTGGTTCAACATGTGAGAAGTAGAAAGTACAGGTATTTTGGTTCAACATGTGAGAAGTAGAAAGTACAGGTATTTGTGTTCAACTGCTAAGAAGTAGAAAGTACAGGTATTTGGGTTCAACATGTGAGAAGTAGAAAGTACAGGTATTTGAGTTCAACATGTAAGAAGTAGAAAGTACAGGTATTTGTGTTCAAAACATGTAAGAAGTAGAAAGTACAGGTATTTGTGTTCAACATGGGAGAAGTAGAAAGTACAGGTATTTGAGTTCAACATGTAAGAAGTAGAAAGTACAGGTATTTGTGTTCAACATGTAAGAAGTAGAAAGTACAGGTATTTGTGTTCAACATGTAAGAAGTAGAAAGTACAGGTATGTCGTCAGAAAAATAAGTAGTG